>NW_019268555.1:441848-442116 GCF_002738365.1 Cucurbita moschata | reverse complement strand
CTAGGTTGAGGCACGTCCTCATAAAATTCTAATCAGACAATACGGTGATTTCTAGTATGAACATCTTGGAAAAGAGGTTGGTTGGTTTCTTCCTTAGGGCCAGAAAGTCACCTATATTTGGGGGATGTGATACTTCTACACTAGCCAGCAATTAGGCTATCTCATGTTATCCCACACTCCCTTTTTAAGGAACAGGTTAACAACATAGTGGCCATATTCAAGAGACCACTGGCCATTCAGTGGAACAGAAGCTCAAACTACCCTAACT
>NW_019268555.1:441656-441783 GCF_002738365.1 Cucurbita moschata | reverse complement strand
GGATTGGAGGGTCTAAAGATAGCGTAGCATTCACGCATCTCATAGCCTAGATAGTTACCTTGGTCATTCTTTGGAGTCGTGGAGATCTACTATTTTTTAGGGGCCTCTAATCACATCTTTGGGTAAA
>NW_019268555.1:439666-441429 GCF_002738365.1 Cucurbita moschata | reverse complement strand
CCGCAATCAAACTTAATCAAGGCTTGATTGAATGGCTCGAATGCAATTCTACCACAAGAATTGGTTGAAACTTAGAAATGACAAATATGATGTTCCAATTTTTAGGGAAACGTCTAAATTTGAGATCTCAATTTCATTCCTCCACGAATTTGATTTTTACATAACAATTTCTTGGTATTTGTACTTCCCATAAATGATGTTTGTGGCCATGATTTAATCCCGATCCCCTCAAATCTCCACGAAAGACGAAGTCAATTTGACCATTTGACAATTCGAAACATTATGAAATTAAAAATAATAAAGTTTTCCACCCAACTTTGACATGTTTAACTGGCTAAGGAGACAGACATTCTTGATTCTTATCATATTTAGTCCACTAGAAATCTATGGACCTTATCAAGATTCTGCACACGCTATCGCGTCCTAATCTATCAAGATTCTCTACTGCTTGAGAAGCACATATCGCTCTTACCAATTCTAATTTCCTACGCAATGGAAAGCATAGAAAACGACATTCATACGAAATTTTATCATAGGGGCATTTTGGTAATTTCTTCCATCATGCATAACATACTCATCCATATTGCTCAATTTGTATTTTAATCATGCATATAATACATAAAAGACATACATACAATACATACTCATAAAAAAAAAAGCTTTTCTGAGGTCGTTAACATGTATTTTTTACCACCTAAGTTAAGGAATGCTCGCATGCTATCATATCCTAGCAATCTCTACAAGTATTACTTGCCTAAAGTCTATGTGGTTACTTACTTGAATGGCGTTTACCTTCTTGAGCCAGCTATTCCACGTGTTTGGAGTTCAAGAATTTATGGAATTTCTCTCGTAGATCCTAATTCAAGCATAATTATGTAAATATCAAAGTCAAGACAAAAAACTGACAAACGGAGGTCGAACGAACAAAATGAGACTCACATGCACTTACACACGTCGGGAAAGGCTTTTCGCATGAAATTTCATGCATGGAGGTTTTCTGTAGATCTCGGTTACTCATTTAGTCATTGGATCAGGTTACGATTGCATTTTTTTGTTAGGGTCGAAGGTTAACGAGTTGCACACACAAGCTTTTGATCGAATCCAGGTTCAGGGATCAGGTTAACCTACATGCATGTCACAATTAGTAGCTGAACGATTCTCTCCGCTCAGCATTTGCCACTTGTCCTACTGAGCTTCAGACTCACTACTGCCAACGTCGTCTAATGCGTGCCTTCTCCCTTTTTGGCAACATTCATTATTTTAGAAATACGATGAGGTTTCTATTACCTATCTAATTTCTTCTAAATTTTGTAACTTCTTACCGGTACACATAGGTATTTTCTCTTAAGTTTATTTTAGCCACAAAAAGAAATAATAAAGTGAAAATTCGGTCCCCAATTTAAAACTTAGGAAATTTACCATTTCTTTAAATTCAATGAAATACTGCCTTTAGATCGTAATGAACTCTAGCTTCCTGTATGAATCTTGGGTGAAATTCCCCCAATATGAACCTACTAAAAGTTCAAAACTTAATTTCAAGAAACGAAATTGGAAAAAATGAAATGTTTGCCTACGCTTCATTCATTCTTGACGGATTTGAATGGTAACACCCAAACCGCAACAGATACATAACTCTTACTTTAATACCTTAAATTTAGAAATTTTTGGATTTTATTATTGACATAGAGGGTGAATCTGAAGTGCAGAAGGAAAAAAGAAAAAAAAAAAAGCTTGAGAAGCCTTAGGGAACCTTGAAACAAAAA
>NW_019268555.1:434606-439101 GCF_002738365.1 Cucurbita moschata | reverse complement strand
TTGGAAGAATCGACCGTGGATACACAGCTGCTGGCGACGAGAGAGAAGCGTATTAGCAAAAACTTGAAATGTATCACAACGTGGAATGAATGACAGGTCAACCAGTCAACAAGGATGTGTTGTGAGACGCCACTTTACTCGCTAAACTGCACACGACCCAGTCTACCCTCTGTAACTCAAACAGTACCAAAGAACTGGAGTTCGATCCGTGTGCTCAAAATCCTACCCGACTTGTTCACTAACCAACGACACGCATCCCGCGACTGTACCTCCGCCAGACGTGTGGTCAACCGCGTAGCGAACATCTTTTGTGCTTGAATATCGCATGGTATGCGCACATAGAAAACTTCTTTGGTGCAAGAAAAGCACGTGAGAGCGTGTATGGACTTTCTTTTTGTCCTGTAATCCTACTCGAGAAGACACACGACAAATCTGTAAGTAACAACATGAAAATCTACGAAGTAGTACTTGTACAATTCACTTGCTTATGAATGCATGCTAGTAAAATTAATCCTAGGTAGCTATTCTTGATTAACAACTACCTAGCAAACTTACTAAGAGTGTGAAAAGACTTGGTAGTTGTTGAAATTTCTTGTCTTACCCAGTATACTGTCTTGATATACTATACTACTAGTGTAAGTAATCCTGCTATGACAGTGGATGAGATGTTTATTTATCAGCACTTTGGGTGCTGGATGAATGTTATCTCATTGAGCATGTGTGACTCCCGGTGAATGATTGTGTGATCCCTCCCTTTTGAGAATAAGCAACAGAATCGAGTTAAGTCTAGGGTAAGCACGTAGATTGGTGGGTCGAGACTTAGGATTGAACACCTTTAGAGGTCTGAGACCAATGGAATCATGAAGGGCGATTAGAGGGTGAGACAATATTATAACAAAATAGTGTGCGTACATAAGTAATTTACAGCAAGACAATATTTAAAACATAAAATAAGAAACGAGCTCAAAACATTTTAAAACAAAAGAGTTGAGGACGACGGGTGAGTTTATTCTATGGCGCCTACCCAAGAGTCCACTCCCGACTTCGACCAGCTCCTTACCTGAAAAAAATGGAGAATAAGGAATGAGTACAAAGACTTAGTATGTAGCCTGCTTGTAGGCTCTCAATCCTGTCGTTGATATGCTAGGATACCACACTCTTCTTGTCTTGTTCTTGTTTCCTATTGTAAGTACTTAGGCCCACTTGTTCTAGACTTTGGGTTCTTATCGTGATTTATTTCAAGGACCTTGTTTCTTGAATTCTAAAACCTTGGTCATCCTTTAAGGACCTTGGTACCCTGGTTTTTGGTTCTTGGTTCTTGTACTTAGAACTAGAGTCTTGATCCATGTTTTAGACCTAGATCTTTCTCTTGTTCTTGGTACTTTCTAGGTATTTTTTCTGTTATTGATTTATTCTCCAAGACACTCCCCCTAGAATTTACGACACTAGCCATACACCTGACAATGCTGTATCCAAGACTTGTTACTCAGTGGTAGATTGACTACACTGCATTGTTGACACGTCGTGTTTTAGGACATTAATCACGAGGCTAGGTAGTAGTTACCCTGCACGTAAGATCCGTCCTATGAGAGGCCGTTGATCATGTGACTAACTTGTTTAGGTGGCATGTACCGAGGGGTAGCACCCCCTCACCATAGGTTACTTCATGGACTGTGGGACGGGTTCACAAGTTAACACTCCCATGGATGCAAGCAGACCAACACTCACCATGTTCTTCCCCACCTTGTACCATTGCGAAGGCTAAGTTTTCTGCCCAGGTCTTTGTATCAATAGTGTGGAAGCTCGGGACAAAAGTAAACAATTGGTTCCCTGCTAGGTTAAGGATGTGATGAGAGACTACAAGTAGGTTGCTTAATTGTGACAAGAGGGTACTCTAGAGTTTAGAAATAATAGAGGGATTATGGACCTAGGGAATCATGTATCTTGTTCCCCCTTCCCTCGTTAGATGAATTTGGCATATATTAATACACATTTTGATTTCCCTTTTATTTTATACCCATTGATTGGCAAAAAGATTTCTATGATTGTGTTAATATAACCCATGAGGACAAAATTGGATCTTAGGCCCTCGAAGTACATCAATTATAGTAAATTAGTTGACATGTTCAAAAGCATTAAAACTCGATGAGTTTGAATACTAACCTTTTGTCACTCAAATTTCTTTTTTTTTTTTTCACGAATCGGTTTCGAACCACCACTAGTCTCCACTATCCTCCGGCCTTAGAACGGGATTGTGGAATCCGGTGAGTGACTAAACTTGGGAGGGATTTAGTATATATGAAGAGAGTGTTTGTGAGAGGTTTTTCTCAAGGTTTTTCCCAAAAGAAGACCTTCCATGTAACATGATCACTCTATTTATAGAGTCATGTTTGCATGTTCATGCAAATTTGAGATCACCAAATTTTGACACTAAAAATTCCACTCAAATGTTTGGGATTATGTGGCAAGCATGCAAGTTTTGTTAAACCAAATTTTGATATCTCAAAATTCCACCAACATGGATTTTTCCATTAAATGAAGTAACATTTTGACTTTCTTCATTTTAATTCAACAATTAATTTGAATAATTAATTTCAAATTAATGTAATATTAAATGATTAATTAAACTATTTAATTAATATTTAATATTAATTTAAATACAAATCCCAATCAATTCAGACACATATTTGAATAAAATATTTAAATCTTATTTAAATATCGATTCTCTCTTTTTGTTTAATTTGTAAATAAAACAAAAATGCGGTTAAATATATCGTATATATGTAGTGCATATTCCCTAATTCAAATTCAAACACTTCGAACTCACTTGTCACACTGTTCTATGGTTTAATCTGATATGAGCTAGCAGAGGGACCTAATGGACGGACCTATAGATCATGGGCTCCAACGATCCAAGATTAACCGGTTAAACTTATTAACCTTGTTAACCAACATTCGTTAACTACTAGGACACTCCATTATAGCCTAGTAGTTGCACTCCCCTCACTATAGATATATTTCTGTCCATTTGGTATAACCAAGATTAGTAAGTCGATCCTTCACAGGTTGTTCGTAACTAGAGTTTGGTCAATTTACCATTTTACCCCTGAAGTTACTTCTTGTTCCTTATGTCTCACTGAATCTTAGCCTTATCCTTATACTATAGATCATTTTGACTATATACTTGAACTTGAAAGTAATCATACTATAGCCAGAGTGTTCTTAGTTTATTGGATTTAGATTAATGATCGTAAAGTTCACTTTATCCAATAACAATCTTTACTTAATAAACAACAATAATAACTTTATTGAAAATAGAATATGTTTTTGTTTACAAACAATGAGTTTTAGGACATAAAACCCAACATTCTAGAGATTCACGGTGTGACATGATGAAATCAAAACCCCATAATGGTTCTCCCAACAAGCATTGAGTAATTCTTGCGAAAGAAGTCTTGTGCAATTCCTATTTGAAACTATAATTCTAGAATTTTTTGAACTTATCTGTTCTACCACATCTTAAAATTTCTAAGGTCCTCGTAAAAAGTTTGAAAGTTCAACTTAAAAAAATAAATCGGGAATTTAATACCTTGTTGGACTTGGGTGCTATACCATATGTAATCTATGAATTGCTTTCTCTATTTTATATTTTCTATCGGAAAGTATTCATATTTTGTTGTCCATTTTATGGGAGTGTTTTAAAAATCAATGAAATATTTATTATTCTTGGGCTAATAACTATTATCTATTCAAGGAATTTTGTTATTGAAAATCTAATAAATCTATGAAATTACATCAAAATTAACCTTAAATTGTGTTACATAACGGAAATTAGTTAAATGATTAAGTTTTTTACAACCATAGCATGCATTTACATAGTTTCTTGCATGTACTATAAGTATGTATATTTATTCACATGTCCAACACAAATTGGTAGTTAAGTTAGGAAATGATAAAAAATATTGTCGTTTTCTTTCTTTTCACAGTGGCTTTAGTTGGGGCTTAGGTTCCAAGGGTCGCGTTACCACCACCAAGACCTTCTAGATATTACATTCATGTGGTTAACGGGCTAAGCAAACTTGGGTTGCTTGTGCATTGTCAGTCTAAAGACAATGATTTGGGGTATCATCGTTTGCTTAATCATGGAGATGATTACCAATGGAACTTCAAGGTTAACTTTTGGGGAACAACCCTCTATTGGTGCAAATTGGAGACGCCACATGCATATGTCTCTTTTGAAAGCTTTTGGCCTGAAACGCAGCACTTATGGCTCCGTGATAGCTGCAAACATGGAACTGTAGGAACTTGTCTTTGGACGGCTAAAGATGATGGAATTTACTTGAGAAACTTTCTTGCTAATGTTGATGAATTGATTCACAAGTGGATCTATAAAAGATAGAGAAGCTTTATTATCTCCTTTTGGTGGAATTATCCTTGAGGAACAAATGAAAAATAATGGGATAACACAAAAAGTTTTTTTTTTTTTTTTTTTTTT
>NW_019268555.1:423361-434596 GCF_002738365.1 Cucurbita moschata | reverse complement strand
TTTTTTTTTTTTTTTTTTTTTTTGTAGGAAATGTATTTGATTAATGAAGTGTATTATTGTTCTCTAAAATTTTAAATTACGAAGAAAAATTAAATTTGTATATGAATACAAGTTTTCAAAATTGTAATATCATTTTTATATTAAAACTAAAAAAAATAATGATTTTTACTAACCAATCTTAGAGAAAGTTAAGAATAATAAAATCTAAAATAGGTATTAAACGCTCATGTTTCTGCCATCTTCACATCGATTTTAAAATAGGATGGTAGGCACAATCCTTGAATTTCCATATATCTTATTAAAAGTTTCACATATTATATTGTAGTTCCACAATCTTTCTTGATTCCGATTTTCAAGAATTTGGATCTCGGACCAAAACTAAAAATATGAAAAAACAAACAAAAAATGAAAAGTAAAATAAAAAAAAAACATGAAAATTCGATAAAATATAAATTTAAATGAATAGAGACAACAGCAAAATTAAATACAAATAATATTTAATTACAAGAGGGTACTCTTAAATATTTTTATAAAGGCGAAAATGGTGTTGGGATATACGAACACAACTAGTGAGGCAAACACCTTATATCGTGTAAAGTTATTGATATGAATCCAACAACTGATCACTTCCATGTACCCGAACGAGCAATTACAAGAAGCAATACAAATAAGATTCAAGTGTTAAATCAAGAAAATAATGGAATGGCTAACATTGGAAAGTGATTAGAAGACTTGTCATTGGTAGTTGAATTACCAATTAAGACAATTTATGAATGTCTTATTTTCTTCAATTTGTATTTAATAGCATTTTTAGTTGGTGGTTAAACTTTATTATGTTAAGGTTAAAGGCCTATTTAAAGGCACGTAATATTCATGTTTGAAAATAAATGGTTGAATACAAACAAAACCTTTGTGTTTTCTTCATACCTTTTTGGTGTTATTCTTTTTCAAACCTTGCTTTAGATTCGATGTTTAAACTGATTCATTGAATTAGTTTTGATCAAGCTAATTCTGGAGTGAATTGTCTTGGTATCTAAGAGGACTATCCTAGATTCCAAGTTCGGTCTAAGAGTCATTCATCTTCTAACCAGCTCTTAGTTGGAATCAATCCGTTAAGTTAGCTTTCTCTGTGAACGTTTTGCATGGATTCTAGAAATACCTCTACCTACGCAAATTACAGCATTTAGGCGCTTATCATTTGATATCAGAGGATTTGGTCAACGTTCTTTGGCCGCTCTAAAGGTGAAGTATTTTTATTGTTAATTTTTTTCTATCAATTTTTTTTTCTCTCAGATTATCAAAAAAAAAAAATCAGTTCTAAGAAAAAAAAATATATTCAGTTCTTATCATTTATTTTTGAGCTCTTGATCCTTGAGATACTAGTCTTAGCTTGTTAGAATTGATCGTTGAATTAGTTATAACCAAGCTTAAAGCAAGATTGCACAAAAAAAAAACCCGCCTTTACTGTAACGACCCTAATATTTTACCTATTTAATCTGAGGTCATTACTATATCTTGAAATGCGGAATATACATTAAATGGGCCCTATTCATAAATGCGACCTACTCTCGTCTTTTATTACCTCGTGAAAGAGAAAACGATTACAAGGAAAAAGGAAAGAACCTATTGAAATAAAGGAAGAGTAACAAAACTAAAGTGAATGTTTTATTCTACCCTATGGTTTATTATGCAAATATATTTCAACCTATACTAACCCATACTAATGATGGAAACTGAATTCAGCCTAGACTACGAAATGGAAAAAAAACAAACAACTATCCTATGCATGTGGCACAGTCCTGAGGTGTACAATGCCACCGTCGTTGTCACATGGGTGCCTTGCCCTTATATGCAAAAGTAAAGTAGCACGAGGCTTGAGTATTTCTAGAATACTCAATAAGTGACCCCTTATCGGGGTTATGCGACAATCACATGCTATGAAATGATGGGACCTTATCGTTTCGTTTCGTTTCGTCTCGTTTCGTTTTTCCTACGGTGCAATCCTAACGGGTAATAGTGGACGTGTACCATATACTTTACACACAGCCCATACGTGCGAGTATGAGCTCACCAGCTAGTTCGCACACCGCTAGGCCACTGTCCTTATCCAGTGGGCATACTCTAGGAGCCCCTTATGCCGGAACCCGTTAAAACTATTTAATTAATATTTAATATTAATTCAAATGCCAATTCCAATCAATTCCGACACATAATTGATTAAGATATTTAAATATATCAAATTCTCTCCTATTGTTTAATTCGTAAATAAAACAAAAATGTGGTTAAATATATCGTATATATGTAATGCATATTCCCTAATTTGAATTCGAACACTTCGAACTCACTCGTCACACTGTTCTATGGTTTAGTCCGATATGAGCTAGTAGAGGGACCTAATGGACCTATAGATCATGGGCTCCAACGATCCAAGATTAACCGGTTAAACTCATTAACCTGGTTAACCAACATTCGTTAACTACTAGGACACTCCACTATAGCCTAGTAGTTGCACTCCCCTCACTATAGATATATTTCTGTCCATCTGATATAACTATGATTAGTAAGTCGATCCTTCACAGGTTGTTCGTAACTAGAGTTTGGTCAATTTGCCGTTTTACCCCTGAAGTTACTTCTTGTTCCTTATGTCTCACTAATTCTCTAATGAACAATTGGTTTGTGGTCTAACCAGTAAATCAAATCCCTCTCAGGCCAATGAGACGGTGGGGCCCCTTGTTCAAGACCTGGAGTCAGTGCTTAAGGGAACTACCTCTCTTCTATCCCTAAAAGTTGGTAGGTGTGAATTCCGTCTTGCACCCCACGTCCCCAGCCATTCACCCAGTCTTACCCCTGAAATGGGAGGCCTATTGAGTCGGCGAACTAGAGCCACTCTCACCAATGCAAATCTAAGGATAATTCCAAATAAACAGGAGTTCATGGTTAGCTCAAGATTAAAACCGAGTTACCTAGGTTATCGAATGAAAAGAAAATCAGTCTCAACAGTAAACAACATTACAAAGTGAGAGTGGTTTTCTTCATGGTCCGATCTTATGCAATAATCATTGCATAGGACGCCCCCACTCACATTTCTCCACATGTACAATTTAGGTTTATATCATATACAAAAGTGGGCCGCATCCATAGTGTCCCCAGAATAAGGTACTCAGCCTTATGCTTATACTATAGATCATTTTGACTATATACTTGAACTTGATCCAATTTTATGTCTCTACATATAGTTCAAGTAATCATACTATAGCCAGAGTGTTCTTAGTTTATTGAATTTAGATTAATGATCGTAAAGTTCACTTTATTCAATAACAATCTTTACTGAATAAACAAAAATAATAACTTTATTGAAAATAGAATATGTTTTTGTTTACAAACTATGAGTTTTAGGACATAAAACCTAACAATACTTGCAATGGGAAAGACAGATAGAACATGTGTTTGATTGCAACACCTATAGTGAAAATAAGAAGATGAGACTTGCTCTTGCCGAATTTACCAATCATGCCGGTGATTGGTACCAACATCTCAAATCCGAGAGAAGAAGAAAAGAGGAGGATCCAATAAAGACTTGGGAAGAACTTAAAGAAGTCATGAGAAAAAGGTATGTTCCAAAACATTATGAAAGAAATTTGAAAACTAAATTGCAAGGTTTGAGGCAAGGAACAAAAAGTGTGGCGGAATGTTATCAAGAGATGGAGACTATGATGGAAAGAGAAAACATTAGAGAAGAAGAAGAAGATACAATGTTTAGATTCCTTGGAGGTTTGAATCGAGAAATTGCTCATCTTGTTGACAGAAATCCACCACCATATCTAGAAGACATGTATCATTATGCTTTCAAAATTGAAGACTAATTGAAGGAAGAAAAAGAGCATTAAAAAAGGTACACATCACGAACTAACATCTTTTCAAATTCTAAAACTTGGAACAAGGATAGTTTTGTGAATAGAAATGAATCGTTGTCACCAAAAGAAAAGTTTGTGGCTGCTAAAAGAGTGGAGGCTGAGAGTTCTATTCAATGTTGGAAGTGCAAAGGGTTTGGACACATGAGCAAAGAATGTGTTAATAGAAAAGTTATGGTGATAAGAAATGGTATAGTTGATTCAGATGATGAATGTGAGGATCATGATTCACAGCTTGTGGAAGAAATCGCAGCATATGATGATGAGTATGTTGAAAAAGGTAATTTCATATCTTTGATCATAAGGGTACTCAATGTTCAAATAAAGGAAGAGAAATTTGAAGATCAAAGGGAAAACTTGTTCTACATAAGATGTTTGATCAAATGCATGATCACACAATATGCATGAGGTCCCACTAGTCCTACAGTCATCATTTAATGAACATAACCCCGTGTCACGTTTTCATGCTTACATGTCATTCTCATTCTCATTTCGTTACATATCATATATATTCCTAGCGGGGTTATGTATCATGCAATTTACCGTATTTCATGTCATACAATTCATTTAGTTACATTCCAATACTCATACAACAAGCCATAATCATACAAGGGCCACACATCGTCACATGCATTCATATCACATCAACTAAGCAGCATAAATAACATACATTCACGTTCACATGATTTCGTACTTAAGCACAATAATCTAGCATACAATGTATCGTATCATAACCAAGTCATAACGTAAACACTTCATAGTCATATCGTTCTCTAACTTACCATAGCCTTAACGTTCTTATACCTATCACAGACATATTATTACGTGACGTACCTTAGTCATATCGTCACAAGAACGTACCCTAACGCTATCGTTCTATCAATCTATCACAAACCTATCCCTTTCTACCCATAACCTAACCGTATTCTTTCATCAATCTCTCTTATCCATAGCACTCTGGTATGTAACCTAACTCTAATGTTTCATGAACGTATCTTATTCCTATCGTTACATTTCGTTTTGTGCATCCTTCTCGTACACTATCTCAAACATATCCTTGAGCACATCGTACCATAATTATTATCATACAAACCAATTATAACATAACATAACATATAGGAAGCATATCGATCCACAGACAATTCACACATACCAATATATATGACACGTACCGAACCACAGGGCATGTGTCAACATCAAATATAACCATGCCGATAGTAAGGTCACTTACCTGGCTAGCTTAAGTCGTTGTCACGAATATATCTTTAATGAAAGTTTGATTCCGTCATTTGAAATCTGGGTCAACCTATATGAGCCCATGACATTAGTTTCGGGTTTGAATTCTACAACATTATTTCTCTAATTTACATTGGTCCATTGTTAGAAGTCTTGAAATGTTATATATCTATAATTATATTTTTATTAAAAATCTCATTTTTCATGGTTACTGTGGTATAAAAAGTAGGTACAACTAAGTTATTCTGAGCTCTACTATTATCTGTATTTATACTATGTATTTACCTTTCCCTCCATATTTAGTTTCTGTTTTTAATTCCCTAATCTCTTTTTTTTTATCGGTTGCCTTTTAATTCTGTTCTCGTATTCCAAATTTACAGTGGATCTCTATTTCCAAATCTTTCCTTATTTCAGTATTTCCTATTTCCTTATCTCAGTTTCCTATTCAGAAGTTTTCTTGGCCATTCTATCTTTAATCTATTCATTTGGTTACTGATAAAAATTTAATCTAATATTTCTAATATGACAGGATTGATTAGAATTGTATAAATGATTTGACATTTAATTTCTAACTAAAAGATGGATCATGGTAATAATTCAACAAAGATCTAACTATAATTGGTTGTGATTTCTAAAAAAAAATAGGATAAAAGAAAATGAAAATTTAATACATACCTTATTGATCAAATCTATCTTCAGGTAAATCTTCAGCTAATCTCAACTGGGTAAAGGTCATTCTTATCTTTTTTTTTTTTGAAGTAAATCTGACAATTATTGTTTTTAGGTCATTCTTATCCTTTTTTTTTTCGGAAGTAAATCTGACAATTATTGTTTTTCTTTTTCTGTTTGCAGTAACTGTTACTTTCTGGCGTGTTAAGGAGAGATAACTGTCGGAAAGGATGAGAGGTTAGTGGAGAGAAGTGGAGAAATGTTGTTTTTATTTATTTATTTATTACTATTATTTTAACTACCTTATTATAATTATTTGTATTTGTTTATTTGTTTATTTATTTTTGGCTATTACAAAAGGAACCCCATGCGTGATTGACAGTGGAAATTGCACAAATGTGGTGAGCAACTTCCTTGTAAAAAAACTTCAACTTTCTGTCCATCCACATCCAAAACCGTACAAACTTCAATGGTTGACAAAGAATGAAGAAATTAAGGTGAACTCCCAAGCTTTTATTTCTTTTACTCTTGGAAGATATAAAGATGAAGTCCTTTGTGATGTTGTACCAATGCATGGGGGGACATCTTATTCGGCCGACCTTGGCAATATGATAGAAAGGTAACATTTGATGGTTTGATGAACAAGTATACTTTTACTTTGTGTGGGAAGAAATTTACTTTACTTCCATTATCTCCATATGAAGTACATTGGGACCAATTGAAATTAGAGAAGAAAAGAAAAGAATATGAAGTACAACAGTGGAGAGAAGAAACTAAGGTAAAGGTGAGAAAAAAAAAGTGAGAAAAAAAAAACAATATTCAATTCGGAAAGAACGAATAATTTGATTTAAGGACAAATCCTTTTAAATAAAAGGGGGATGATATGAATCCAACAACTGATCACTTCCATGTACCCGAGCGAGAAATTACAAGAAGCAATACAAAGAAGATTCGCGTATCAAATCAAGAAAATAATGGAGTGGCTGACATTGGAAAGTGATTAGAAGACTTGCTATTGGTAGTTGAATTAACCCATCAAGACAGTTTATGAATGCCTTATTTTCTGAAATTTGTATTTAATAGCATTTATTAATAGTTTGTATGAATGCCTTATTTTCTTTAATTTGTATTTAATTGCATTTATTAGTGATTTGTGGTTGGTGGCTGAACTTTATTATGTTAGGGTTACCTTCTGGACCTATTTAAATGCATGTAATATTCATATTTTGCACGAATGGTTGAATAAACAAATAAAACCTTTGTGTTTTTTTGATACCTTTTTGGTGTTATTCTTTTTCAAGCCTTGCTTTAGATTTGATGTTTAAACCGATTCATTGAATTAGTTTTGATCAAGCTAATTCTGGAGTGAATTGTCTTGGTATCTAAGAGTGACCATCATAGATTCAAAGTTCGATCTAAGAGTCATTCATCTTCTAACCAGCTCTTGGTTGGAATCAATCGGTTAAAGTTAGCTTTCTCTATTAACGTTTTGCAAGGATTCTAGAAGAACCTCTACCTTTGCAAATTCCAGCATTATAGGCACTTATCACTATATGAACCATGACATCAATTTCAATTTAAATTCTCTAAATTTTACAATGGTCCATGTATTAGACTTTGTGTGAGAATTAGAGACTCTATGAGCGGAGTCTTGGAGGGTTATATATATATAATTTCATTTTCATTAAATATGTTATTTTCTATTATTACTGTTTTAAGGAAGATATTGTTACTAGAAAGAATTTGATGGAGTTTCTTGACATGATATTTCTTCAGTTTTATCTTTTAATATTTACCAAATCCTTAATTTTTTCTCTATTAAATTTTCTCTTTTTCATCTACTTCCCTCTTTATTAATTTTAATTTTTGATGGAGTTTATTGACATGATATTTCTTCTGTTTTATCTTTTAATGTTCACCAAATCCTTAATTTTTTCTCTATTAAATTTCGTCGGTTTCATCTACTTCCCTCTTTATTAATTTTAATTATGTTCACCATTTACTCTATTAAATTTCATCTATGTATTTTTAAAATTAACGGTATTTATTTTAATTCTTTAAATTTCCCCTTTTTCTTTTAATCAATTCTTGCTCCCACATCTTCGCTTAAATTTTTTTCTTTTCTTTCTATTCTATTCTATTCTATTCTTTTCCGTTAACGGTTTGGCTTTAGAATATCTCTTTTTTTTTTCTTTTTCTTCTTGTATTTTTCTTTTATTTTTCTTTTCTATTTTGTTAACAGTATTCTGGATTTCCATCCGTATTTCATTTTGCTCGATTTGTGCTAATTAAGTGTCGTGAACTCGCATAGGTTTACTTGGATTTCAAAGGGAAAAATTAAACTAGCTCCAAGTACGATTTAGGGACTTCAGCTTAGCTACCTTGGTAAGTTTCTTCACTACTATTTTGGTTCGATGAATTGTTTGAAGCACGAGTGGCGGATGCCCTGTGGCCCTTGCTTGTGTCGTCCCTTGTGATTTCTATATTTGCATATTATGTTACGATGTGTTGTTATGATGAAAAATGTTTCGTTTTGTAATTTCATGTTTACTTATTATGCTATTGTGAATGTGACATATTATGAAAGTATCGCAGCATAGAGTACATTCACCTTATGTAATGATAAGAAATGGTTATGTAATGTATGAAATGAACAAAGATATGCATTGCACCAAAGATACATGCCCATCTTTTAATTGGGATAGCATGGTAAGTGCTAGGCTGCTCTCATCATTCATGGGAGGTTCGTTGGCGAACCCTACCCACAGGACAATCTAGTCACCCAAGGTTAGGGAAGTGATCCCCCATGCTTGTCAACTATTAAGATTACCCGCATAATCCTACGTCCCCTCTTTTGACGGATCTACTATGCAAGATAATCAAAATGAACTATCATTCACACAATCCTAGTTGGCCTAGGCCTGGCTCGACGGTACTTGTACCAAAGCGTAAAAGGAAGTTGAAGTAACGGCCTAGATGCTACCTTTTCTTGCTTATTTGTACCATCTTTCTTTTCTTTGACCATGGAAACTTGCTTTGCTTATGCAGTGAGGGATCGAATATCTAGGTTGAGGCACGTCCTCATAAAATTCTAATCAGACAATACGGTGATTTCTAGTATGAACATCTTGGAAAAGAGGTTGGTTGGTTTCTTCCTTAGGGCCAGAAAGTCACCTATATTTGGGGGATGTGATACTTCTACACTAGCCACCAATTAGGCTATCTCATGTTATCCCACACTCCCTTTTTAAGGAACAGGTTAACAACATAGTGGCCATATTCAAGAGACCACTGGCCAATTCAGTGGAACAGAAGCTCAAACTACCCTAACTAGCATGTGCTTAGCTCAATAGTACTAATTTTGTAGTGGAAAGGGATTGGAGGGTCTAAAGATAGCGTAGCATTCACGCATCTCATAGCCTAGATAGTTACCTTGGTCATTCTTTGGAGTCGTGGAGATCTACTATTTTTTAGGGGCCTCTAATCACATCTTTGGGTAAATACAGATCTAGATTTTTTATCACCGCTCACTATCCTACGGTATTTTGATAAGGCAACCCTAATCCTCAATCCAACGAATCATGCTTTTGTTGAAGCAAGAACACCCGAATCAAAGTAACTAACGTCTTCTCATACAAAATTCAAATCAACCAAGAGATAAGGCTAGAATTAGATGACCTCTTACGATCGAAGATCTAGAAGCAAGATTTGGAAGCCGTGTTCTAAATCGAGTCATACCGCAATCAAACTTAATCAAGGCTTGATTGAATGGCTCGAATGCAATTCTACCACAAGAATTGGTTGAAACTTAGAAATGACAAATATGATGTTCCAATTTTTAGGGAAACGTCTAAATTTGAGATCTCAATTTCATTCCTCCACGAATTTGATTTTTACATAACAATTTCTTGGTATTTGTACTTCCCATAAATGATGTTTGTGGCCATGATTTAATCCCGATCCCCTCAAATCTCCACGAAAGACGAAGTCAATTTGACCATTTGACAATTTGAAACATTATGAAATTAAAAATAATAAAGTTTTCCACCCAACTTTGACATGTTTAACTGGCTAAGGAGACAGACATTCTTGATTCTTATCATATTTAGTCCACTATAAATCTATGGACCTTATCAAGATTCTGCACACGCTATCGCGTCCTAATCTATCAAGATTCTCTAGTGCTTGCGAAGCACATATCGCTCTTACCAATTCTAATTTCCTACGCAATGGAAAGCATAGAAAACGACATTCATACGAAATTTTATCATAGGGGCATTTTGGTAATTTCTTCCATCATGCATAACATACTCATCCATATTGCTCAATTTGTATTTTAATCATGCATATAATACATAAAAGACATACATACAATACATACTCATAAAAAAAAAGCTTTTCTGAGGTCGTTAACATGTATTTTTTACCACCTAAGTTAAGGAATGCTCGCATGCTATCATGTCCTAGCAATCTCTACAAGTATTACTTGCCTAAAGTCTATGTGGTTACTTACTTGAATGGCGTTTACCTTCTTGAGCCAGCTATTCCACGTGTTTGGAGTTCAAGAATTTATGGAATTTCTCTCGTAGATCCTAATTCAAGCATAATTATGTTAATATCAAAGTCAAGACAAAAAGCTGACAAACGGAGGTCGAACGAACAAAATGAGACTCACATGCACTTACACACGTCGGGAAAGGCTTTTCGCGTGAAATTTCATGCATGGAGGTTTTTTGTAGATCTCGGTTACTCATTTAGTCATTGGATCGGGTTACGGTTGCATTTTTTTGTTAGGGTCGAAGGTTAACGAGTTGCACACACAAGCTTTTGATCGAATCCAGGTTCAGGGATCAGGTTAACCTACATGCATGTCACAATTAGTAGCTGAACGATTCTCTCCGCTCAGCATTTGCCACTTGTCCTACTGAGCTTCAGACTCACTACTGCCAACGTCGTCTAACGCGTGCCTTCTCCCTTTTTGGCAACATTCATTATTTTAGAAATACGATGAGGTTTCTATTACCTATCTAATTTCTTCTAAATTTTGTAACTTCTTACCGGTACACATAGGTATTTTCTCTTAAGTTTATTTTAGCCACAAAAAGAAATAATAAAGTGAAAATTCGGTCCCCAATTTAAAACTTAGGAAATTTACCATTTCTTTAAATTCAATGAAATACTGCCTTTAGATCGTAATGAACTCTAGCTTCCTGTTTGAATCTTGGGTGAAATTCCCCCAATATGAACCTACTAAAAGTTCAAAACTTAATTTCAAGAAACGAAATTGGAAAAAATGAAATGTTTGCCTACGCTTCATTCATTCTTGACGGATTTGAATGGTAACACCCAAACCGCAACAGATACATAACTCTTACTTTAATACCTTAAATTTAGAAATTTTTGGATTTTATTATTGACA
>NW_019268555.1:414191-422428 GCF_002738365.1 Cucurbita moschata | reverse complement strand
TAGAAAACTTCTTTGGTGCAAGAAAAGCACGTGAGAGCGTGTATGGACTTTCTTTTTGTCCTGTAATCCTACTCGAGAAGACACACGACAAATCTGTAAGTAACAACATGAAAATCTACGAAGTAGTACTTGTACAATTCACTTGCTTATGAATGCATGCTAGTAAAATTAATCCTAGGTAGCTATTCTTGATTAACAACTACCTAGCAAACTTACTAAGAGTGTGAAAAGACTTGGTAGTTGTTGAAATTTCTTGTCTTACCCAGTATACTGTCTTGATATATTATACTACTAGTGTAAGTAATCCTGCTATGACAGTGGATGAGATGTTTATTTATCAGCACTTTGGGTGCTGGATGAATGTTATCCCATTGAGCATGTGTGACTCCCGGTGAATTATTGTGTGATCCCTCCCTTTTGAGAAGAAGCAACAGAATCGAGTTAAGTCTAGGGTAAGCACGTAGATTGGTGGGTCGAGACTTAGGATTGAACACCTTTAGAGGTCTGAGACCAATGGAATCATGAAGGGCGATTAGAGGGTGAGACAATATTATAACAAAATAGTGTGCGTACATAAGTAATTTACAGCAAGACAATATTTAAAACATAAAATAAGAAACGAACTCAAAACATTTTAAAACAAAAGAGTTGAGGACGACGGGTGAGTTTATTCTATCGCGCCTACCCAAGAGTCCACTCCCGACTTCGACCAGCTCCTTACCTGAAAAAAATGGAGAATAAAGTGAGAGTGGGTTTCTTCATGGTCCGATCTTATGCAATACTAATTGCATAGGACGCCCCCACTCACATGTTTTCACATGTACAATTTAGTGATCACATTGTTTATATCATATACAAAAGTGGGCCGCATCCGTAGTGTCCCCAGAATAAGGTACTCAGCCTTATCCTTATACTATAGATCATTTTGACTATATACTTGAACTTGATCCACTCTTATGTCTCTACATATAGTTCAAGTAATCATACTATAGCTAGAGTGTTCTTAGTTTATTGTTTTTAGATTAATGATCGTAAAGTTCACTTTATTCGATAACAATCTTTACTTAATAAACAACAATAATAATTTTTTTGAAAATGGAATATGTTTTTGTTTACAAACTATGAGGTTTAGGACATAAAACCCAACATCCTAGAGATTCAGGGTGTGACATGATGAAATCAAAAACCCCATAATGGTTCTCCCAACAGGCATCGAGTAATTCTTGCGAAAGAAGTCTTGCGCAATTCCTATTTGAAACTATAGTTCTAAAATTTTTTGAACTTATCTGTTCTACCTCACCTTAAAATTTCTAAGGTCCTCATAAAAAGTTTGAAAGTTCAATTTAAAAAAATAAATCGTGACTCGGACTTGGGTGCTATACCATATGTAATCTATGAATTGCTTTCTATGTTTTATATTTTCTACCCGAAAGTATTCATATTTTGTTGTCCATTTTATGAGAGTGTTTAAAAAACCAATGAAATATTTATTATTCTTGGGCTAATAACTATTATCTATTCAAGGAATTTTGTTATTGAAAATCTAATATATCTATGAAACTATCCCAAAATTAACCTTAAATTGTGTTGCATAACCGAAATTAGTTAAACTATTAAGTTTTTTACAACCACAGCATGCATTTACATAGTTTCTTTCATGTATTATAAGTATGTATATTTATTCACATGTCCAACTCAAATTGGTAGTTAAGCTAAAGGTTGATTAGGAAATCATAAAGAATATTGTCGTTTTCTTTCTTTTTATGGTGGCTTTAGTTGGGGCTCAGGTTCCAAGGGTCGCATTACCACCACCAGGACCTTCTAGATATTACATTCATGTGGTTAACGGGCTAAGCAAACTTGGGTTGCTTGTGCATTGTCAGTCTAAAAACGATGACTTGGGGTATCATCGTTTGCTTAATCATGGAGATGATTACCAATGGAACTTCAAGGTTAACTTTTGGGGAACAACCCTCTATTGGTGCAAATTGGAGACGCCACATGCATATGTCTCTTTTGAAAGCTTTTGGCCTGAAACGCAGCAATTATGGCTCCGTGATAGGTGCAAACATGGAACTGTAGGAACTTGTCTTTGGATGGCTGAAGATGATGGAATTTACTTCAGAAACTTTCTTGCTAATGTCGATGAATTGATTCACAAGTGGATCTATAAACGATAGAGAAACTTTATTATCTCCATTTGATGAAATGGTTAAACTCATTAACCTTGTTAACCAACATTTGTTAACTATTAGGACACTCCACTATGGCCTAGTAGTTGCACTCCCTCACTATTGATATATTTCTGTCCATTTGATATAACCATGATTAGTAAGTCGATCCTTCACAGGTTGTTCATAACTAGAGCTGGGTCAATTTATCGTTTTACCCCTGAAGTTACTTCTTGTTCCTTATGATCCACTGATCCTCTAATGAACAATTGGTTATTGGTCCAATGAGTAAACCGAATCCCTCTCAGACTAATGAGAGGGTGGGGGCCCCTTGTTCAAGACCTAGAGTGAGTACTTAAGGGAACTACCTCTCTTCTATCCCTAAAAGTGGGTAGGAGTAAATTCCATCTTGCACCCCACGTCCCTAGCCATTCACCCAGTCTTACCCCTGAAATGGGAGGCCTATTGAGTCAGCGAACTCAAGCCACTCTCACCCATGCAAATCTAAGGATACTTCCAAATAAACAGGAATCGATGGTTAGCTCAGGATTAAGATCGAGTTACCTAGGTCATCGAATGAAAAGAAAATCAGTCTCAACAGTAAACGGCATTATAAAGCGAGAGTGATTTTCTTCATTGTCTGATCTTATGCAATACTCATTGCATAGGACACCCCCATAGAATATGTTTTTGTTTACAAACTATGAGTTTTAGGACATAAAACCCAACAAACTCTCACTTGGACTAATACTCTAGATGGGTTTTATAACGTTGAATACAGAGAAAGACATAAATACAATAATGTAGGGCATCACATACTCATGCCTTTTCTCCCACTTGTCCTAGATTACATAACTCGTAGTCTTAGACTCACTAGGTGCCCTTCAGACACTTTAGCCGTGAGGGGCTTTGTAAATGGCTCAACAATGTTGTGCTCTGAAGCTATCTGTGTGACGATCACATCTTCTCGTTGCACAATCTCCCTTATGAGATGATATTTGTGCTTAATATGTTTTCCTCGCTTATGGCTTCTTGGTTCTTTTGAATTTGCAACTGCTCCACTGTTATCACAATAAAGAGTGACGGGAAGATGCATATTTAGAACGACTTCCAAATAAGTTAAGAACTTCTGAAGCCATACAGATTCGTTTGCTGCTTCACAAGTAGCAACATACTCAGCCTTCATGGTGGAATTAGCAATGCAACCTTGCTTATGCTTCTCCATATTATCGCTCCTCCGTTCAGAGTGAAGACAGATCCTGATGTCGATTTCCTCGAATCTACATCGGTCTGAAAATCTGAGTCAGTGTACCCTGTAAGGATCAGATTCTTAGCACCGTACATAAGCATATAGTCCCTCATTCTCCTAAGATAGTTGAGGATATTCTTAACGACAGTCCAATGATCACGTCTTGGATTGGACTGATATCTGCTAACAATTCCCACAGCATAGCATATGTCGGGTCGGGAACATAGCATGGCATACATCAGACTACCGACTGTTGATGCATAGGGAATGTGCCTCATATCCTCAACTTCTTGAGGTGTCCTAGGACTTTGTTCCTTCGACAAATGAACTCCGTACCTGAAAGGTAATAATCCTTTCTTGGAGTCCTGCATCTTATATCGAATCAACATTTTGTTGATGTACGATGTCCGAGACAATGCTAGTGTTTTGTTCTTGCGATTCCGAACAATTTGGATTCCAAGAACAACCTGAGCCTCTCCCAAATCTTTCATTTGGAATTGTGTCGCTAGCCAATGCTTAATGTCAGTTAGAAATCCCACATCAGTCCCAATGAGTAGGATATCGTCAACGTACAACACAAGGAAAGCTACTCTAGAGTTGATTATCCTTTTTACACAAGGTTCGTCAACATTCTATTTAAAGCCATAAGATTTGATCGCAGTATCAAACTTTATATTCGAGGATCCAGATGCTTGCTTCAACCCATAAATGGATCTTTTAAGCTTGCAAATCCTTTGCTCGTGATCCGATTCAATGAACCCCTCTAATTGAGCCATATAGATACTCTCTTCAAGATTGCCGTTTAGAACGGCTGTCTTAACATCCATTTGCCAAATTTCATAATCATAAAATGTGGCAATCGACAAGAGTATTTTAATCGATTTAAGCATAGCAACAGGAGAGAAGGTTTCTTCATAGTCCACCCCCTCTCTTTGGGTTTAACCCTTTGCTACAAGTCGAGCTTTAAAGGTCTGTACTTTACCGGTTTGGTCTCGTTTCCTCTTGTAGATCCATTTGCAACCAATAGGTTTTACCCCATCTGGTTGATCTACAAGTTCCCAGACTGAATTGGAGTATATTGACTCCATTTCAAGATTCATGGCTTTGATCCACTGATAGATCATCATCATTCATTGCTTGTTTATAGGTCAATGGATCTTCAACGCCATCATCAGGTATGATGACTTGAGTTTCTTCGAAATCCAAGTAACGATCGGGTTGAGTTATAACCCTCCCACTACGTCGAGGCATTCTCAACTCTTGAGAAGGATGTGATTGACCAGAAGTGCCAGCTCCATCAACAACTCTTGTTGAAAGACCAGCCTGATCAACAACTCTTGTTGAAGGACCAGCCTGATCAATCAACAACTCTTGTTGAAGGACCAGCCTGATCAACAACTCTTGTTGAAGGACCAGCCTGATCAACAACTCTTGTTGTTTTATCAGTAGCTTCTTTAGAAATCTCACTTAATACACTCTATTTTCTTGAGGGTCATAAAACAAACCACCTTTTGTGATAAGAATCACGGTGTTCCAAATGGACCTATTGCCAAGTAAATTAAAAAAAATATGTCAACAAACCACCTTTTGTGATAAGAATCACGGTGTTCCAAATGGACCTATTGCCAAGTAGATTAAAAAAAATATGTCAACAACAGAATTCGAACCTACGCGCAAAAAGCTCAACTGATTTCAAACCTATCGCATTAGCTACTCAAACACATCAACATTTGTTACAAAAAACTATGTTTAATTTCATAAATTATGTAAAAGTCAAATGGTCAATTTGACTTATTCTTGGTGGAGATTAAAGGGGATCGGGAATAAATCCCGTCCACAAATGTCTTTTGTCGAGAGACTATAAATACCCACAATATGTTATGTAAAATTCAGATTCGTGGATGAATGTAATTTAGATCTTAAATTGAGACGTTTCCCTTAGAAATCCGAGCATCATATTTGTCATTTCTAAGTTTCAAGCAATTCTTGTGGTAGAATTGCACCCGAGCCATTCAATCAAGCCTTGATCAAGTTAGATTGTGGAGTGACTCAATTTAGAACAAGGTTTCCAAATCTTGCTTCTAGATCTTCGATCGTAATAGGTAATCTAATTCTAGCCTTATCTCTTGGTTGATCCAAATTTCGTATAAAGAGGTGTTAATTACTTTGATTCAAACGTTCTTGCTTCAACAAAAGCTTAGATCGTTGGGGCTGAGGATTAGGGTTGCCTTATCAATTTGGTATCAGAGCGTAGGTTGCATGTTTGTGGCCGACTCTAGAATTGATTTTATCTTTAATTTCCGCTATTGTTTATCATCTCTTTAAATCTGTCATTTATTTTCTTACTGCCATTTCCATCGTTCTTCATTATTTATCTTTCTACTTTGTTCTTAGTGTCCGGTTAAAGATCATATTTAGATCTCGAAAGAAAAAAAAAACTTTATCATATTGTTCTTAATAAATCCTTATCATTAGACCATTTGCACGTTTATTTGAAGATCAAATAAATTTCAATTCTCATTTTTCCCTAAAGCATATAAATCTAGAATTGTTGTGTTCGATCTTCACGACCATTGTTTGTCCCTTATTTATTTGTTCATTTCTTTTTTATTTTGTTGTTACTACATAATTACCTTGTCTTGATTGCCTTGAATAGCTCGCTACTATTAGAGTTGCTTTATCCATATTACCTACCTTGATCAAAAATCAGTTACTTTCCCAAATAGCCTACCTTTGTGTTAAACACGAGTGTTCCTGAGTGAAAAATCAGTAAGTTGAGTGTGTGAGGTCCTAAGCATATAAAACTACTGTTTGTATAATCATGAACCAAGACGAGAAAAATGGCGGAGAGATCAATGATCAAGTTGAAGAAGTCCAGAAGAATGAGGAGAAACTGGAAGATGGTATTCATTTGGCACTTATTACAAGAAGACTTCTTAAAACTCAAGTTACGGAGAATGATGTCGATGATCAAAGAGACAACCTATTTCACACGCGGTGTTTAGTCAAGGGGATTGCTTGTAGTCTTATCATTGATAGTGGAAGTTGCACCAATGTAGTAAATACTATGTTGATCAAAAGATTGCAAATTCCAACTCAAGATCACCCTAAACCATACAAGCTCCAATGACTCAAATGATAGTCGAACAATGAAGGTAATTTCCCAAGCTTTAATATCTTTTACTTTGGGAAAATATAAAGATGAAGTTCTTTGTGATGTGTTACCAATGCATGCTGGAGATATATTGGTTGGCCGACCATGGCAATTTGATAGGAGGGTTATGTATGACGGCTATTTGAATAGGTATTCTTTTGTCAAAGATGGTAGAAAAACCACTCTTGTACCTTTGAGTTCTGCAAATGTATTTGCTGATCAATTAAAGTTGGAGGAAAGAAAGAAAGAGTTTGAGGAAAAAGAGTTAAAAGAAAAACCAGAGTTGAGTGAAAAAGAGAGAAAAATCAAAGAGAAAAAAAGAAGAATGAAAAAAGAGATGAAATTGAAGAAAAAAGGAAGAGAGAGAGTTATTTGGCTACAGTTGGAGAGGTGAGAAGGTTTTCACAAAAATCGATCTTTGTACTTATGTACAATGGAGGATTTTTGGTCTCTAACTATAACAACTTGGCTTTGCCTAGTGTTTTTCAATCTCTTTTACAGGAATTTGAAACATGTTTCAAAATAAAGAAATTCCTCCCATTAGAGGTACTGAACATAAAATAGACTTCATTCCAAGGACTGTCATTCCTTAAAAGCTAGCTTATCGAGTCAATCCAACCGAGACAAAAGAAATTCAAAGGCAAGTGGAGGAGCTCATGAAGAAGGGCTATGTACGAGAAAGTTTGAGTCCATGTTCTATACGAGACTTATTGGTGCCAAAGAAAGATGAAACTTGGCGCATATGCATGGATAATAGAGTCATCAACAAAATCACGGTAAAGTATCGACATCCTATTCCTAGGTTAGACGATATGCTTGATTTATTGCATGATGCGTATCTATTTATAAAAATTATTTTGAAATCTGGATTTCATCAAATTAGAATGCACGTAGGAGATGAATGGAAAACAACTTCCAATATTAAGTTTGGATTGTATGAATGGCTTGTTATGCCTTTTACGTTAACTAATCCTTCTAGTACACCTATGCGCTTAATATATAATGTTTTGAGAAAATATATAAGAAAACATGTTATTGTTTATATTGATGATATTATAATTTATTTGAAGATTTTGCTTGAGCATGTGGAGCATGTTAAATTAGTTTTGATTACACATAGAAAAGAGAAATTTAATTTTAATAGGGTAGTTTTTGCATGGAAAAAGTTCACTCTATTGGCTTCATAGTTGATAAAAGTATAATAGCATTAGATAGAGACAAAGTTAAATTCATTATGGATTTAAGTGCTGTTTTAATTCAAGATGAAAAGCCGTTAGTGTATTTTAGTGAAAAACTAAATGGGGCCACATTGAAATACCCTACCTATGATAAAGAATTGTTTGTAGTTCATATATTGCATGTGCCGCAACACTACTTATGGCCTAGAGAATTTGTGATCCACTTTGATCTTGAAAACTTGAAGTATGTGAAGGGTCAAAGCAAACTGAGCCGTAGACTGGGTGGAATTTATTGAAACATTTTCGTATGTCATCAAGTACAAGCAAGGTAAGGATAATACAGTAGCTCATGTGTTATCTAAAAGGTATGATCTCTTTACTTCTCTTACTGCAAAAATTTTTGGAGTTGAGCATATTATTGAATTATATAGAGATGACCAAGACTTTAGAACTATTTATGCATCTTGTCTTGCAAAAAAAAAAAA
>NW_019268555.1:386555-414181 GCF_002738365.1 Cucurbita moschata | reverse complement strand
GCATCTTGTCTTGCAAAAAAAAAAAAAAAAAAGTGGTGGATGATTATTATGTGTTTCATAAATATTTAATTACTAAGAGTATGCTTTGTATTCCTAAATGCTCTATAAAAGATTTGTTTTTGAGAGAAGCATATGGTGGTGCCTTAATGGAACATCTTAGGATTAATAAAGTTTATAAGATGTTGCATAAACACTTTTGTTGGCCAAAGATGAAGCATGTGGCAGATAGATTTATGGACGGTGCAAAACATGCTGCTGACCTATTCTTTAAGAAAGTAGTTTATGGATTTAATACACTTCATTTGCTTCCTATTCTTAGTAATTTCCTTCTAATATTTATGTGAGTGAAGCATGTGTCATGAAGATTCAAAAAAATATGTTAACAATGCAAAAATCTCAACTAATTTCAAACCTGTCGCATTAGCCACTCAAGCACATCAATATTTGTTAGAAAAAACTATGTTTAATTTCATAAATTATGTAAAAGTCAAATGGTCAATTTGACTTATTCTTGGTGGAGATTAAAGGGGATCGGGAATAAATCTCGTCCACAAACATCTCGAATAAATCCCGTCCACAAATGTCTTTTGTCGGGAGACTACAAATACCCACAATATGTTACGTAAAATTCAGATTCGTGGATGAATGTAATTCAAATCTCAAATTGAGACATTTCCCTTAGAAATCTGAGCATCATATTTGCCATTTCTAAGTTTCAAACAATTCTTATGGTAGAATCGCACCCGAGCCATTCAATCAAGCCTTGATCAAGTTAGATTGTAGAGTGACTCAATTTAGAACAAGGTTTCCAAATCTTGCTTCTAGATCTTCGATTGTAAGAGGTAATCTAATTCTAGCCTTATCTCTTGGTTGATCCAAATTTCATATAAGGAGGTGTTAATTACTTTGATTCAAAGGTTCTTGCTTCAACAAAAGCTTGTGATAAGATAAGGAAATCACTACAAGGGGAGTAAGATTCGGATTGCCTTGTTGATCGAATATCTCGAGGCAAGAAGAACACTTGATTGAGATTCGAATCACTCAACAAGCAAGATCGATCATGTCTAGCTTGAATGATTCTTGTTGATCAAATATCTCAAACACTTGTTTGAGATTCGAATCACTCCACAAGCAAGATTGATCATGTCGAGCTTGAATGATTCTACATGGAACCTAAACTACATAGAATTGCAAAGAAACTTAGCCATTGGCTAAAGAAGAGCACAAGTGCTTCTTTTACAATATTTTCCAAGTCTACTCACAAATACAACATACATGGCTTTATAAAGCCTCAAAATGAATCTACTAAAGGCATTCCAAGAGTTGTAACATTCATACGCAATGATTAACCATTATGTAATTGTAACCTAAAGTAAATTAAAAGTCTTAAACTACAATAATGAAATACAATAACTCTAAATTACTCTAAATTGTAAACCACTCAAAATTTAAAACATGAAACTTCATTCTTCTTCAATGTGGCATGAATTGAAACATCTTTTGATAATTTCAACAATATTTTCTTCACATCTTCATTGAAGCATATTGTATGATTGATGTCTCTTAGTTCATATCAGCTTGGATCGTTGGGCTGAGGATTAGGGTTGCCTTATCATTTCGTCTCTTTGGGGTATCCTACGAATATACATAATTTTGAATGACGTTCTAATTTTTTGGGGTTTTGCAACAACACATGTGCTGGGCATCCCCAAATCCTGAAGTGACGTAAACTACCTTTACACCCTTTCCATAACTCAAGGTTTTTCTGAAACACTCTTAGAAGGAACCATGTTCAAAATGTATGTAGTAGTCTCCATTGCATATCCCCAAAACGGATCAGGTAATTGAGAGAAACTCATCATAGACCGAACCATGTCTAATAGAGTTCTATTTCTCCATTCTGATACACCATTCTATTGAGGCATACCAGGGGTTGAGAGTTGAGACGTTATTCCATGTTTTATCATATAGTCTTGAAATCTTAAGTCCATATACTCTCCACCTCAATCTGATAGAAGTGTTTTAATAGTTTTACCTAATAGATTCTTAACCTCAGTCTTATACTCTTTGAATTTTTCAAGAGCTTCGGACCTGTGATGCATTACGTAAAGATAGCCATACCTTGAATAATCATCAATGGAAACATTTTTCTTTATCTGCTTTTTGAACCTTGTATTTGCGGTCAGTAGGAATCTTATTTTTCCCCTTGCTTTTCTTCTTTATCAAAACACTTTTAGAAGTTGAAAGTCCGGACTTATTATTTGAGGACGATCCTCGTAGTAATTTCTTAGAGATAGCAACATTTACTTCTCCTCTTTGTCCTTTGTTCGTTAAGAGGGACTGATAAGTCTATAGCTCATTAAGAAGAGCAATCAAGTTATATTCTATCTTGTTCATCATCACATTTGTGTGGAATTGGAAGAAGCTCTTCGGAAGAGACTCCATGATAAAACTGACTTGACTCTTCTCATCAATGCATCTCCATTTTCTTCTGCCACATTGAAATGGACCATGATGTCCAGGACATGTTCTCTAACTGAGGTCCCTTCTTTCATACGGCAGTTGTAAATGTATTTTATGGCGTCATGTCTAAGGGAGAAGGACGGTTGTCCAAACATCCATTTCAGAGATTCCCTAATCTCTTTAGCAGTACCCATGACATCGTGTTTCTTAGCCAAAACATTAGATAGGCTGGCTAAAATATACACTCGGGCTTTGTCATTTGCCTTTGTCCATCTGTCATATGCATTCCGAACTATTCTGTTTGCATTTGAGCTGGGGTTTGGACGACATTCCTCAGTTAAAATAAACCTTAAATCATCAATTACAAGTATTGTGTTTAGGTTTGATTTCCAAGTTGGGTAATTGTCGCCATTTAATTTCTCAGAAGCGAGTAATTGTACTTGAGTTTGTCATGTTGTGATATAAAAAAAATTCTATTAGTGATTTGATTTAATCCTGTTTAATCCAATCAGGTTTAGCAAATGTAATAATGTACCCAAAAATTATTAATTTGCAACGATACTTTAATGAGTTAGAGCAACTGCTACCGAGGGGCAGTCAATCACTCCTTCACTAAACCAAGACATTCTTGACTTAAAACACTAATCCTAGAATAACTCTTGTTCCTATAGTGTTTTAGTTATCGCTATTTTGGTCAAGAATATACTAACTCTTAGTAATTCTTCGTAAATGTGACCCATCAATTTCAGACCTCAAAGATCGGTCCCAACAATGCTATTGAATAAAAAAGCCATTTCTAGAGTATGCGTTGTTTCGACTCCCATGTTACGACCCTCCGAATGGGTAGTTGCTCTAGGGCAACATGCAGGTGGAACATGGGAATCTCATGGTGCAACCTAGTGGTGGAGACCATAGGACGTGTTGATATACTTCCTTCTCCCACTTACTATAAATACTTTATCTATTCACCTCGTTATTGCCTCATGCAAATACCTTCCAAATGGAGGACACTCCGAGGGCGACATGAGGCTGAGCATGAATCTCATGGTGTGAATTTTTCAGAGAGCGTGAAAGGAAAACGATGTATCTCATATACCTTTTTCCTCACACTAAGTATTTTTTACGGTTGGGTATACTCATTACTTAGGTATATTCCGGCTAATTAAATATAAATTAAGTCTAGGTGATTTCTCTAAAACTTATATCACTCAAGCATGCTCATAAAACTGGGCTAACTAAGCTCAAGTACTGGTCCGATCTCCAGGTAGTAGGTGTTCCGTAAACCGTCAACTTAAGTACCTCCAGTCTTAAACAAGATCTGCCAGGTGAGCTTCCTTGTAACCACGATTTTATAAGACATCGACCTATTTTAACTATTAAAATTGATCGTGCTTGGTTCTTAACCCTAAGTGAGCATGCACTTATCTTTATTATAGATTTTAACGTCTATCTCGTTTTATGACGTTGAAAATAACCTATAACATACATCTAACATGCTTTATATAACAATTATATAATCATCCATTCCATGCAATAATATAACAATTTATATCTATCACTCATGGAACCCTCAACATGCATACTATATATACATTATAACACTTATAACATACTTGGAATGCATGAAACATGCTTAGCCTATGGTGGGATTTGAAATCTATATGACATACTTTATGCATATACATTTTCTATTTAATTAAAACATACACTCATAATGTATAATTAATTAAACACACTAAGGTGGATTGGTTTTGGCATTTTAAAGCAAGCAATTAACTAAATTATTATATTAGTAATTAAAAATAACTTGAACTGCTCCCGAGGATCACGAACTGGGGGAACCAACCCCTAAAAACATTGAACTGTACCCCAACGGCATAAAAAACACCCGAACCGCCTCTTCCATCTTCTTTTTCGGTTAAGTTTGCTTTCTCTTCCATTTTCGATCAATTACAACCTAAAATTGACTCTAACGACACCATTAAAATTACAGACCTTTCTTCACTCATTAAAGCCCGTACACATTAGGCCAATTACAATAATTGTATCAAATGGAAGCATAAAAAAAATGCCAAAACCAAAAACATCCACTTAAGCAACCACAAAATTTCATTCATGAAATGGTACCCACGATGCTAAAATTAATATAAATAAAGTGCCTAAAACTTGCTATGATACCAATTGATGGAGTTAATATAACACATGCGGAAGCAATTTGGATATTTGGCACTCTTAAAAGATCAATTTTAGTAAATAACTAGCATGTTTATAAGTATTAAAACTTAATGAGTTCACCTTTTGTAGTTCAAATTCCTTTTTCCTCACGAACCGGTTTCGAACCACCACTAGTGTCTTTTTTCAATTCTTGGCAGAGTTGGATGCATGGTACTTTTCTACACACGGCCCACGTACACATACATGGACCCATCAGACGGATTGGTATACATGCCCCTTAGGCCGGACTTTGTCGGGCACAACACAATACACGTCAGTGGACCCTCATAAAAGAAAAGGTCTTCATGATAACATGTCGAACATAAATATCGAAGGTATGCATCCATACTAGCATAACATAACGGGGAAGTATCCCGATAAACATGACATACATACATGCACGAGGTCCTATGATTTTTATTCATAAGATAACATTTATTTCATTTTCTTTCTCCTTCCTCCATAACATATTTGATATGAACCAAGAGACATCATTCATACAATATACTTCAATGAAGATGTGAAGAAAATGTTGTCGAAATTATCAAAAGAGGTTGCAATTCATGCCATATTAAAGAGGAATGAAGTTTGATGGTTATAAATTTTGGGTGGGTTAGAATTTAGAATAATTTAGAGTTATTGTATTTTAAGATATTTTATTTACTTTAGGTTACATTTACATAATGGCTAATTATGGTCATTAAGTATGAATGTTACAACTTTTGGAATGCCTTTAATAGTTTCATTTTGAGGCTATATTAAAGCCATCTATGTTGTATTTGTAAGGTAGACTTGGAAAATATATTAAAAGAAGCATTTGTGCTTTTTTTTGGCCAATGGCTAAGTTTCTTTGCAATTCTATGTAGTTTAGGTTGCATGTAGAATCATTCAAGCTCGACATGATCAATCTGGCTTGTGGAGTGATTCGAATATCAAACAAGTGTCTGAGATATTTGATCAACAACAATCATTCAAGCTAGAAATGATCGATCTTGCTTGTAGAGTGATTCGAATCTGAATCAAGTGTTCTTCTTGCCTTGAGATATTCGATCAACAAGGTAATCCAAATCTTATTCCCCCTTTAGTGATTCCTTATCTTATCAATATTTCATGTATGTATCATGCATACATGGATAAACATCACATAATCCATCACATAATTTTACATGGAAAGATGTAACATTTCATACTTATCATACCATAACATATACCATCACCATATATCATATCATAAACATGTCACTTATCACTTGTCTCGTACCATAACATATTTCATATCATTTTCATATCATATCACAATGTGTATATATATATATATATATATATATATCTGTAATTCAAGTGTCATATCATAATCATATCGTATCGTAAACACTTCATGGTCATATCGTTCCCTAATTTATCACAGCCTTAACATTCTTATACCTATTACAGTGATATCGTTTCATGACTGTACCTTAGTCATATCGTTACAGGAACGTATCCTAACGCTATTATTCTATCGATCTATCATAATCCTATCCCTTTCTACCCATAACCTAATCGATTGTTACCATATCGTTTTTATCAATCTCTCATATCCATATTAATTCTATACGTAACCTAAATTTAACGTTTCATCCACATATCTTACTCCTATCATTACATTACGTTCAATGCATCCGTTTCGCATCCTATCTCAAACATATCATTGAACACATCGTACCATAAGTATTTACATACAATTCACATATTATAACATATGAATACCATATCGATCAATAAACAATTCACACATCAATATATATGACACGTGCAGAACCACAGGACATGTGTAAACCTCAAATATAACCATGCCGATAATAAGGCCACTTACCTTATTAGCTTAGGCTGGTGTCACCAATTTATCATTGAGAAAGTTCGATTTTGTCCTTTATATTCAAGTCAACCTATATGAACCATGACATAAATTTCAATTTCAATTCTCTAAATTTTACAATGGTCCATGTTTTAGACTTCGTGTGAGCATTAGAAACTCTATGAGAAGAGTCTTGGAGGATTATATATATATATAATTCCATTTTCATTAAATATGTTATTTTCTATTATTACTGTTTTAGGGAAGACATTGTTACCCAAAAGAATTTGATGGAAATTCTTGACATGATATTTTTGTTCAGTTTTATCTTTTAATGTTCATCAAATCCTTAATTTTTTCTCTATTAAATTTCCTCTTTTTCATCTACTTCCCTCTTTATTAATTTTAATTATGCCACTATCTACTCTATTACATTTTATCTATGTATTTTTAAAATTAACTGTATTTATTTTAATTCTTTAAATGTTCCCTTCTTCTTTTAATCAATTCTTGCGCCCACATCTTAGCTTAAATTTTCTTACAGTGTTTCCTTCTTTTTTTTCTATTCTATTCTTTTTCGTTAACCGTTTGGCTTTACAATATCTCCTAAAAATTAAAAAAAAATTGCATCGAATTGGTTGATTCGATATCTTTATTTTTCGTAAAGAAACCAAGTCATTTCTAGTTAACGATTGGAAGAATAAAAGCAATCCAAAAAAATAGATTGAAATGCGTCGCTCAGCGAAATCTAGAAGAACTTGAACGTTGGAAGAATCGACTGTGGATACACAGCTGCTGGCGACGAGAGAGAAGAGTATTAGCAAAAAGTTGAAATGTATCACAACGTATCAGGAATGACAGGTCAACCAGTCAACGAGAACGTGTTGTGAGACACCACTTTACTCGCTAAACCACACACGACCCAGTCTACCCTCTGTAACTCAAACAGTACCAAAGAACTGGAGTTTGATCCGCGTGCTCAAAATCCTACCCGCACTGTTCACTAACCAACGACACGCGTCCCGCGACTGTACCTCTGCCAGACGTGTGGTCAACCGCGTAGCGAACATCTTTTGTGCTTGAATATCGCATGGTATGCGCACGTAGAAAACTTCTTTTGTGCTAGAAAAGCATGTGAGAGCGTGTATGGACTTTCTTTTTGTCCTGTAATACGACTAGAGAAGGCACACGAAAAGTCAGTAAGTAACAATATGAAAATCTACGAAGTAGTACTTGTACAATTCGCTTGCTTATGAATGCATGCTAGTAAAATTAATCCTAGGTAGCTATTCTTGATTAACAACTACCTAGCAAACTTACTAAGAGTGAAAACAGACTTGCTAGTTGTTGAAATTTCTTGTCTTACCCAGTATATTGTCTTGATATACTTTACTACTGGTGTAAGTAATCCTGCTATGACAACGGATGAGATGTTTGTTTATCAGCACTCTGGGTGCTGGATGGATGTTATCGCTCCATTGAGCATGTGTGACTCCTGGTGAATGATTGTGTGATCCCTACCTTTTGAGAATATGCAACAGAATCAAGTTAAGTCTAGGGTAAGCACATAGATTGGTGGGTCGAGACTTAGGATTGAACACTCTTAGAGGTCTGAGACCAATGGAATCATAAGGGCGATCAGAGGGTGAGACAATATTATAACAAAATAGTGTGCGCACATAAGTAATTTACAGCACGACAATATTTAAAACACAAAATAAGAATCGAACTCAAAACATTTTAAAACAAAAGAATTGAGGACGACAGGTGAGTTTATTCTATGGCACCTACCCAAGAGTCCACTCCTGACTTCGACCAGCTCCTTACTTGAAAAAAATGGAGAATAAGGAATGAGTACAAAGTCTTAGTATGTAGCCTGCTTGTAGGCTCTCAATCGTGTCGTTGATATGCTAGGATACCACACTCTTTCTTGTCTTGTTCTTGTTTCTTATTGTATGTACTTAGGCCCACTTGTTCTTGACTTGGGGTTCTTATCGTGATTTATTCTAAGGACCTTGGTCCTTGGATTCTAAAACCTTGGTCATCCTTTAAGGGTCTTAGTACCATGGTTCTTGGTTCTTGTACTTAGAACTAGGGTCTTGATCCATGTTCTAGACCTAGATCTTTCTCTTGTTCTTGTTTCTTTCTAGGTATTTATTCTGTTATTGATTTATTCTCCTAGAACCTCCCCCTAGGATTTACGGCACTAGCCATACACCTGACAATCCTGTGTCCAAGGCTTGTTACTCAGTGGTAGATCGACTACAGTGCATTGTGGACACGTCGTGTTTTAGGACATTAATCATGAGGCTAGGTAGTTGTTACCCTACACGTAAGATCCGTCCTATGAGAGGTCGTTGATCATGTGAGTAACTTGTTTAGGTGGCATGTACCGAGGAGTAGCACCCCCTCACCATAGGTTACTTCATGGACTGTGGGACGGGTTCACAAGTTAACACTCCCATGGATGCAAGCAGACCAACACTCACCATGTTCTTCCCCACCTTGTACCATTGCGAAGGCTAAGTTTGCTGCCCAGGTCTTTGTATAAGAGTGTGGAAACTCGAGACAAAAGTAAACAATTGGTTCCCTGCTAGGTTAAGGATGTGATGAGAGACTATAAGTAGGTTGCTTAATCGTGACGAGAGGGTACTCTAGAGTTTAGAAGTAATAGAGGGATTATGAACCTAGGGAATCATGTATCTCGTTCCCCCTTCCCTCGTTAGATGAATTTGGCATATATTAATACACATTTTGATTTCCCTCTTATTTTATACACATTGATGCAAAAATTTTCCTATGATGGTGTTAATATAACACATGCGGAAGAAATTTGGACTTAGGCACTCTAAGTACATCAATTATAGTAAATTAGCTGGCATGTTCAAAAGCATTAAAACTCAAGAGTTTGAATACTAACCTTTTGCCGCTCATATTTCTTTTTTTTGTTCTTTTTTCACGAACCGGTTTCGAACCACCACTAATGTCTTCTCCACTATCCTCCGACCTTAGAACGGGATTGTGGAATCCGGTGAGTTTCTAAACTTGGGAGGGATTTAGTATATACGAAGAGAGTGTTTGTGAGAGGTTTTTCTCAAGGTTTTTCCCAAAAGAAGACCTTCCATGTACCATGATCACTCTATTTATAGAGTCATGTTTGCATGTTCATGCAAATTTGAGATCACCAAATTTTGACACCTCAAAATTCCACTAACATGGATTTTTCCATTAAATGAAGTCAACATTTTGACTTTCTTCCTTTTAATTCAACAATTAATTTCAAATTAAAGTAATATTAAATGATTAATTAAACTATTTAATTAATATTTAATATTAACTCAAATGTCAACCCCAATGAATTTCAACACATATTTGAATAAAATATTTAAATCTTATTTAAATATCTCAGATTCTCTCTTTTTTGTTTAATTTGTAAATAAAACAAAAATGCGGTTAAATATATCGTATATATGTAGCGCATATTCCCTAATTCAAATTCGAACACTTCAAACTAACTTGTCACACTTTTTTATGGTTTAGTCCGATATGAGCTAGCAGAGGGACCTAATGGACAAACCTATAGATCATGGGCTCAACGATCCAAAATTAACTGGTTAAACTTATTAACCTTGTTAACCAACATTCGTTAACTACTAGGGCACTTCACTATAGCCTAGTAGTTGCACTCCTCTCACTATAGATATATTTCTATCTATTTGATATAACCATGATTAGTAAGTTGATCCTTCACAGGTTGTTCGTAACTAGAGCTGGGTCAATTTATCGTTTTACCCCTAAAGTTACTTTTTGTTCCTTATGTCTCACTGATCCTCTAATGAACAATTGGTTTGTGGTCTAACCAGTAAACTGAATCCCTCTCAGGCCAATAAGAGGGTGGGGGCCCCTTTTTCAAGACCTGGAGTCAGTGCTTAAGGGAACTACCTCTCTTCTATCCCTAAAAGTGGGTAGGAGTAAATTCCTTCTTACATCCTATGTCCCCAGCTATTCACCTAGTCTTACCCCTGAAATGGGAGGCTTATTGAGTCAGCGAACTCGGGCGACTGTCACTCATGCAAATCTAAGGATAATTCCGAATAAACAGGAGTTCATAGTTAGCTCAGGATTAAGATCGAGTTACCTAGGTCATCGAATGAAAAAATCAGTCTCAACAGTAAACGACATTATAAAGTGAGAGTGGTTTTCTTCATGGTCCGATCTTATGCAATACTCATTGCATAGGACGCCCCCACTCACATGTCTCCACATGTACAATTTAGTGATCACATTGTTTATATCATATCCAAAAGTAGGCCGCATCAATAGTGTCCCCAGAATAAGGTACTCAGCCTTATCCTTATACTATAGATCATTTTGACTGTATACTTGAACTAGATCCACTATTATGTCTCTACATATAGTTCAAGTAATCATACTATAGCTAGAGTGTTCTTAGTTTATTGGATTTAGATTAATGATCGTAAAGTTCACTTTATTCAATAACAATCTTTACTTAATAAACAATAATAATAACTTTATTGAAAATAAAATATGTTTTTGTTTACAAACTATGAGTTTTAGGACATAAAACCCAAGTAGAGATTCACGATGTGACAAGATGAAATCAAAACCCCATAATGGTTCTCCCAACAGCCATTGAGTAATTCTTGCGAAAGAAGTCTTGTGCAATTCCTATTTGAAACTATAGTTTTAGAATTTTTTGAACTTATTTGTTCTACCTCACCTTAAAATTTCTAAGGTCCTCGTAAAAAGTTTGAAAGTTCAACTTTAAAAAATAAATGAGGAATTTAATACCTTGTTGGACTTGGGTGCTATACCATATGTAATCTATGAATTGCTTTCTCTATTATATATTTTGTACCGAAAAGTATTCATATTTTGTTGTCCATTTTATGAGAGTGTTTTAAAAATCAATGAAATATTTATTATTCTTGGGCTAATAACTATTATCTATTCAAGGAATTTTGTTATTGAAAATCTAATAAATCTATGAAATTATCCCAAAATTAACCTTAAATTGTGTTGCATAACCGAAATTAGTTAAATAATTAAGTTTTTTACAACCATAGCATGCATTTACATAGTTTCTTGCATGTACTATATGTATGTATATTTATTCACATGTTCAACACAAATTGGTCGTTAAGCTAGGAAATGATAAAGAATATTGTCGTTTTCTTTCTTTTCACGGTGGCTTTAGTTGGGGCTCAGGTTCCAAGGGTCGCGTTACCTCCACCAGGACCTTCTAGATATTACATTCATGTGGTTAACGGGCTAAGCAAACTTGGGTTGCTTGTGCATTGTCAGTCTAAAGACGATGACTTGGGGTATCATCGTTTGCTTAATCATGGAGATGATTACCAATGGAACTTCAAGGTTAACTTTTGGAGAACAACCCTCTATTGGTGCAAATTGGAGACGCCACATGCATATGTCTCTTTTGAAAGGTTTTGACCTGAAACGCAGCACTTATGGCTCCGTGATAGGTACAAACATGGAACTGTAGGAACTTGTATTTGGATGGCTAAAGATGATGGAATTTACTTGAGAAACTTATATGAACCAAGAGACATCAATCATACAATATACTTCAATGAAGATATGAAGAAAATATTGTTGAAAATATCAAAAGATGTTTCAATTCATGCCACATTGAAGAAGAATGAAGTTTGATTGTTACAAATTTTGGGTGAGTTACAGTTTAGAGTAATGTAGAGTTATTGTATTTTAAGACATTTTATTTACTTTAGGTTACATTTACATAATGGCTAATTATGGTCATTAAGTATGAATATTACAACTTTTGAAATGCCTTTAATAGTTTCATTTTGAGGCTATATAGAGCCATGTTCGTTGTATTTGTAAGGAAGACTTGGAAAATATAGTAAAAGAAGCATTTGTGCTTTTCTTTAGCCAATGGCTAAATTTCTTTGCAATTCTATGTAGTTTAGGTATCATGTAGAATCATTCAAGCTCGACATGATCAATATTGCTTGTGGAGTGATTCGAATCTCAACCAAGTGTTCTTGCGTTGAGATATTTGATCAACAAGAATCATTCAAGCTAAACATGATCGATCTTGCTTGTAGAGTGATTCGAACCTCAAACAAGTGTTCTTGCCTTGAGATATGCTATCAACGAGGTAATCTGAATCTTATTTCCTTTGTAGTGATTCCTTATCTTATCAGAAACTTTCTTGCTAATGTTGATGAATTGATTCACAAGTGGATCTATAAAACATAGAGAAGTTTTATTATCTCCTTTTGGTGGAATTATCCTTGAGGAACAAATGAAAAATAATGGGACAACACAAAAAGGTTGTTGTTGTTGTTTTTTTTTTTTTTTTTTTTTTTTTTTTTTTTTTGGTATGAAGTGTATTGTTGTTCTCCAAAATTTTAAATTATGAAGAAAAAAAGTTAAATTTGTATATAAATACAAGTTTTCAAAATTGTAATATCGTTTTTATATTAAAACTAAAAAAAACTAATGATTTTTACTGACCAATCTTAGAGAAAGTTTAGAATAATAAAATAAAAAATAGGTATTAAACGCTCATGTTTCTGCCATCTTCACATCAACTTTAAAATTGGATGGTAGGCACAATTAAGAGTGACCATCCTAGATTCCAAGTTCGATCTAAGAGTCATTCATATTCTAACCAGCTCTTGGTTGGAATCAATCCGTTAAGTTAGCTTTCTCTGTGAACGTTTTGCAAGGATTCTAGAAAGACCTCTAGCTTTGCAAATTTCAGCATTTAGGAGTTTATCATTTGGTATCAAAGCATTTGGTCGACGTTCTTTGGCCGCTCTAGAGGTTTAATATCTTTATTTTTTTTTTTCTATCAATTTGTTTTTTCTCTCTTTGATTATCAAAAAATAAAAATAAAAATCAGTAGAAACAAAAATCAGTTCTGAGAAAAAAAAAATTCCGTTCTTATCATTTATTTTCAAGCTCTTGATCCTTGAGATACTAGTCTTAGCTTGTTAGAATTGAACGTTGAATTGGTTATTACCAAGCTTAAAGCAAGATTGCACAAAAAAAAACAAAAAAAAAAAAGTTAGCCTTTACATTCTTGACCTAGTACCAAAAGCCTACTTTTGAGTGTTAAACACGAGTGTCCCTGAGTGAAATTTTTGTGAGAAGTGTGGAGAGGTCCCCTTGATAACAAAATGTCACATAATGGAGAGGGAGTACCACCAGTACCAGATCTTAATACAACCATTCTTCAAGCAATTCAAGGTATGATGGAAATGATGATGGAAGATAGACAAGAAAGAAGGGCGCAACAACAAAGACAAGAATGAACATTACAAGAAGACGAAGGTATAGTAGTACAAGAAAGACAAGTTGATGGTAGATGGAGAGGAAGAAATAACCATGTAACTATTATGCAACCTAGAAGGATGGAAAGAGTACATGAAGATAGAGATGTTGTTATTAAACTCAAAATCCTACCATTTTGTGGAACGGCAGATTCTGAAGCATACTTGCAATGAGAAAGACAGATAGAACATGTGTTTGATTGCAACACCTATAGTGAAAATAAGAAGATGAGACTTGCTATTGCCAAATTTACCAATCATGCCGGTGATTGGTACCAACATCTCAAATCCGAGAGAAGAAGAAGAAAAGAGGAGAATCCAATAGAGACTTGGGAAGAACTTAAAGAACCCATGAGAAAAAGGTATGTTCCAAAACATTATGAAAAAAATTTGAAAACTAAATTGCAAGGTTTGAGGCAAGGAACAAAAAGTGTAACGACCCTAATATTTTACCTATTTAATCTAAGGTCATTACTATACCTTGAAATGTGGAATATACATTAAATGGGCCCTATTCATAAATGCGACTTACTCTCACCTTTTATTACCTCGTCAAAGAGAAAATTATTACAAGGAAAAGAAAAAGAAAAGAACATTATTGAAAATAAAGGGAAAGTAACGAAACCAAATGAATGTTTTATTCTACCCTATGGTTTATTATGCAAAAATATTTCAACCTATACTAACCTATACTAATGGCAAACCGAATTCAGCCTAGACTACGAAATGAAAAAATACAAACAACTATCCTATGCATGTGCCACGGTCCTGAGGTGTACGATGCCGCCGTCGTTGTCTCATGGGTGCCTTGCCCTTATCTGCAAAAGTAAAGTAGCACGAGGCTTGAGTATTTCTAGAATACTTAGTAAGTGACCCCCTATCGGGGTTATGCAACAATCACAGGCAATGAAATGATGGGACCTATCGTTTCGTTTCATTTCGTTTTCTCTATGGTGTAATTCTAACGGGTAATCATGGACGTGTACCATATACTCTACACACAGATCATATGTGCGAGTATGGGCTCACCTGCTAGTTCGCACACTGCTGGGCCACTGTCCTTATCCGGTGGGCATACTTTAGGAGCCCCTTATGTCGGGACCCATTAAAACTAGAACCGTCACGCAACGATCGTTGTCCTGCCATTGGATGTATGCGTCCGTACCCTCGTGATGGGATGATGGTATCCCCCCAAATGCATGAACACACATAATGCATGAGGTCCCCCTACTTCTACATTTATCATTAATGATCATAACCCCCTGTCACGTTCCATGCTTCATGTCATTCTCATTTTTCTGATATGAATCCAACAATTGATCACTTCCATGTACTCGAACGAGCATTTACAAGAACCAATACAAAGAAGATTCAAGTATCAAATCAAGAAAATAATGGAGTGGCTAACATTGGAAAGTAATTAGAAGACTTGTCATTGGTGGTTGAATTACCAATTAAGACAATTTATGAATGTCTTATTTTCTTCAATTTGTATTTAATAGCATTTATTAGAATTTATTAGTGGTTGGTGGCTGAACTTTATTTTGTTAGGGTTATCTTTTGGGCCTATTTAAAGGCATGTAATATTCATGTTTGGTTGTTTTTTGGTTCAATACAGACAAAACCTTTGTGTTTTCTTGATACCCTTTTGGTGTTATTCTTTTTCAAACCTTGCTTTAGGTTTGATGTTTAAACCGATTCAGTGAATTAGTTTTGATCAAGCTAATTCTGGAGCGAATTGTCTTGGTATCTAAGAGTGACCCTTATAGATTCCAAGTTCAATCTAAGAGTCATTCATCTTCTAACCAGCTCTTGATTGGAATCAATCCGTTAAGTTAGCTTTCTCTGTGAACGTTTTGCAAGGATTCTAGAAGGACCTCTAGCTTTGCAAATTCCAGTATTGTAGGCGCTTATCATTTTCAATTCACATTTCATACATATTCCTACCGGGGTTATGATTCCAGACAGTTTACCGTGCTTCATGTCATACAATTCATGCTGTTTACATTTACATATTCCATAAAATCATGCCATAATCATTCAAGAGCCACATATCGTCACATGCATAACATATCACATCAAACTAAGCAGCATACATAGCATACATTCATGTTCACATGATTTCGTACTTAAGCACATTAAACTAGCATACAATTTAATAACACATGCAAATCAATGGGCACGTGCCAACATACAGCAAATAACACGTATCCTACGACGAGCCACTTGCTTGGTAGGCCTTAGCCGAAGTACTCTCTAGAATATAACGTAAGCTCCTAGCTCCTCGTGAACGTTCTACGCCTCCGTTGGTTGTTGGTTCCTATCGGTTCATTCGTCACTTTCGTTAGTGTTTCACAAATATAATTAATTTCCCAACTTGAATTTGTGAAATACGACTTTAAAATGTTCCAATTTACCTTAAACAGGGCCGAAACTAGGTCCGAGAGGGTCGAAACGGTGTCAAATGGGCTAGAAATAGATTTCTCGAGCCGAATAAGCCTCTAGAGTCGAGGGGGAGCCACGCTACAGATGTGCCACGTGGCACAATCAGAGAGTGACGTGTATGCAGGGGTCTCGGGTCAAGGCGTAGGTTATTTGAATGCTCGCGGGTCTCGGGCCGTTCGCGGGTGAAGGAAAGAAGTGCTGGCGGGCTGGCTTATGGGGTTTGGGTCGGGGCGTTTGGGTCGCGAGAACCATTAGGATCTGGGCCGACCTAAGGGAACTAGGTTTGGTTCGGGTTGCAGGATCCAGCCCTTGGGTCGAACTTCGTCCTCTTCGCCCAACTGCCTGCACGATTTTTCGGTGGCCTTTCTCTCTCTTCGACAACGTCGTCTCGACGTCCTTTTTCCTTCTTTTTTCCTCCGTTCCCGAGACTCTTCTTCACCCTAACCCCATTTTTGGTACATATCTCATTTGTAAAGGCCTCACACTCCCGAATCTAGAGGAGTTCGGAAGTCCGATGTTCCATCTTCCTTGCCGACGGTGTTCAGCATATGGGATTCGTCTAAAACCTACTCCTGATGTGTGTAAAGGGTTCTGGAATTACTTTTGTGATGTAAAATGGAGGTTTTGACATCAATCTCATATGGTTTGGCCTCGCCGGAGTTCCGTTGGGGTTTTCTGTTCCTTCTCGTTTTTTTCACTGTTTTCGTTCTTTGCAGGTAATTTCGGGGTGGCTGAAGGTCGAGGACGCCCTTTGTGGGTCATGTGCGAGTGAAAACTCTGACATTCGTCGGAGTTTTTGGCTTTGCCAACGACCCCCATTATTTTTTTATTTTTATTTATTTATTTATTTTTGGTTCCGTTACATTAGCTACCCCTAAAAAGAACTTTCATCCTCGAAAGTCTCGAACTCGTGGATCAACTCGGGATATTTTTTCTTTATTTCCTCCTCTCGTTCCCACGTAGCTTCCTCGATTTGGTGGTTACGCCACAATACCTTAACGAAGCTATATTTCTATTACGTAAGGCTTTCACTTCTCGGACTAGTATTTTAATCGATTTCTCCTGATAACTTAAATTTTCCTCGATTTCGAGAGGTTTGTAGTCTATTACGTGCGTAGGTTCTTCTACATATTTCCTTAACATGGACACATGGAATACATCGTGTACGCTTGAAAGCAAAGGTGGTAAAGCTAGTTTGTAAACTACCAAACCTACTCTTTCTAAAATTTCGAACGGTCCAATAAACCGTGGGCTTAGCTTCCCCTTTCGTCTGAATCTTAGAATGCCTTTCTCCTAGAAGCTACTTTTAGGAACACCGAGTCCCCTTCTTCAAACTTTAAATTCCTATGCCTACCGTCGGCGTAGCTCTTTTGCCTAATCTGTGCGGTACGCATTCTTGCTCTAATTTTCTCTACTGCCTCATTGGTGATGTGGACCAGCTCGGGTCCTACAAGTTCTCGTTCTCCTTCTTCGTTCCAGCACAATGGGGATCTACATTGTTTTCCATACAACACTTCAAAGGGTGCCATCTCGATGGTTGCTTGAAAGCTGTTATTGTAAAAGAATTCCATTAAGTGCAGTTTAGTGTCACAACTCTTTTACCTACTCTGTGCGGTACACATTCTTGCTCTAATTTTCTCTACTGCCTCGTTGGTGATGTGGACCAGCTCGGGTCCTACAAGTTCTCGTTCTCCTACTTCGTTCCAGCACAATGGGGATCTACATTGTTTTCCATACACCGCTTCAAAGGGTGTCATCTCGATGGTTGCTTGGAAGCTGTTATTGTAAGAGAATTCCATTAAGTGCAGTTTAGTGTCACAACTCTTTTGCCTACTCTGTGCGGTACGCATTCTTGCTCTAATTTTCTCTACTGCCTCGTTGGTGATGTGGACCAGCTCGGGTCCTACAAGTTCTCGTTCTCCTACTTCGTTCAAGCACAATGGGGATCTAGATCGTTTTCCATACAAGGGTGCCATCTCGATGGTTGCTTTGAAGCTGTTATAGTAAGAGAATTCCATTAAGTGCAGTTTAGTGTCACAACTCCCTGTGAAATCCATAACGCATGCCCGAAGCATGTCTTCCAGGATTTGGTTTAATCGTTCCGTTTGGCCATCCGTTTGTGGGTAGAAGGCGATGCTAAATTTGAAGCGGGTACCCATCGCTTTTTGGAGTCCGCGCCAAAAGGCCAACGTAAAATGCGGGTCCCAATCCGACACAATTGACACCGGTACTCCATGCAACCTCACAATTTCTTTAACATACAGTTCGACCCAATTGTCTACTGTATATGTTGCCTTACCCGGTAGGAAGTGAGCCGACATTGTCAGATGATCTACAACTACCTAGATTACCGTATAGCCCTTTAATTTGTTGGGTAGGCCTACTATGAAATCCATGGCAATGTTTTCCCATTTCCATTCTTGTATACTTAGAGGTTGTAGTAGCCCAGCGGTTTTCTGCCTAGGGGCTTTTACTTGTTGGCACACCAAACACTTACTCACGTACTTCGCGATATCCTTTTTCATACTTCGCCACCAGAAGTGTTGTTTCAAGTCTTGATACATCTTTGTTCCTCCTGGATGTATCGAGAAGGGTGAGTTGTGTGCCTTAGTTAGGATTTCATTCTTTATTTCGCTCATGGGTGGGACACATAAATGTCCTTGACATAATAATCCGTCATTTGTTGACTTAGAGAATCCGTCCACTGGGCCTACTTTCAATTGGTCTAGGATTTTGCTTAGGCTTGGATCCCCACGTTGTGAGTCTATGATCCTTTGTCTGAGCGTGGGACGCATTGTCAGTTGGGCTATTTGGGCTGCCACTTCTTCGGTTACAACCGCTATATCAGCTCGTTCGAAATCAGTTCGCACACATGACTCCCTTGTGATGAGGGAGGACGAGTGTACTGCTTTTCGACTCAGTTCATCAGCGACTATGTTTGCTTTTCGACTCAGTTCACCAACCATCTACGTTGCCTCATGTTCAATTCTTTTTGTGTGAACAAGTATTTTAGGCTTTTATGGTCCGTATAGATTTGGGTCTTTTCGCCATACGGGTAGTTTCGCCAAATTTTTAACACGAACACCACCGCTGCCAGCTCCAAATCATGTGTAGGATATTATTTATCGTAATCCTTTAGTTGGCGTGACGCATACGCAACAACCTTGCCATGTTGCATCAGTACACAACCTAACCCCTTTTTGGATGCATCACTGTAAATCATGTATCCCACAGAACTCTCTGGAACTGTGAGCACAGGGGCAGATACTAGTCTTTGTTTAAGCTCTTGAAAGCTTACCTCACAAGTATCGTACCAAACAAAAGGTACACCTTTTTTTGTCAATTGGGTGAGAAGCGTGGCTATTCTAGCGAAGTCCTGGACAAACCTTCGATAGTAGCCCGCCAATCTCAAGAAACTTCGTATCTCGGTGACCGTTGTTGGGCGCTTCCATTTTGTGACCGCTTCTATCTTGTTGGGATCTACAAAAATTCCGTCTTTAGACACCACGTGCCCTAGAAATGAAGCCTGTCGTAGCCAAAATTCGCATTTGGAGAATTTGGCATACAACTTGTTCTCCCTTAGGAAAGTTAAGGCTTTGCGAAGGTGCTCTTGGTATTCTAGGTCTGTTTTCGAGTATATCAGGACATCGTCTATGAACATGATCACAAACGAGTCTAAGCACTCCTTAAAAACTCGGTTCATCAATTCCATAAATACCGCTGGGGCATTGGTGAGACCAAAAGACATCAACACAAACTCGTAGTGGCCATATCTGGTTCGAAAGGCTGTTTTCAGTACGTCTTCATTTTTAATCTTAATTTGATGATATCTTGATCGAAGATCTATTTTAGAAAACACTGTCGCCCCACGTAGTTGGTCAAATAGATCCTCAATACGGGGTAACGGGTATTTGTTCTTTACCGTCCTCTTGTTTAATTCCCTATAATCAATGCATAAACGCATTGAGCATCTTTCTTTTTGACAAACAACACTGGCGCACCCCAAGACGACACGCTAGGTCGAATGAAGCCCTTATCTAACAGGCCTTGCAGTTGTGATTTAAGTTGTTTTAGTTCTGCTGGTGCCATACGGTACGGGGCCTTAGAGATGGGTCCCGTTCCTGGTTCCAGATCTATTCCAAAGTCTACCTCTCGCAATGGAGGAATTCCTAGGAGGCCCTCTAGGAAGACATACATAAATTCGTTTACTATGGGTACTGTATCTATGGGTTTTTTCTTTCCTTTTGTGTTTACTACACAGGCTAGAAACGCCCACCCCCCTTGTTGTATCAGGCGTCTCGCTTTCATCATTGATATTATTTTTAGGGTGGTACCTGTGGAGGTTCCTTTAAACTTAAAGGTAAGTCCGCTGGGAGGTGTGAATATCACCTCTTTCTTATGGCAGTCTATGCTAGCAAAGTTTTCGGCTAGCTAGTCCATTCCTAGTATGACGTCGAAGTCTGTCATATCTACTACCTTTAAGTCTACATGGATGGTTTGTCCGCTGTTACCACTTGTCCGTCCTTTACTCTATTTTTCGTAACTAAGTCTACCCCTATTGGGGTACCGACCGACAACACATGCATTAAGGGTTCTACACGAAACCTGCTTGTTTAACAAATGGTAAAGCAACAAAGGAATGGGTAGAACCAAAATCAAACAATGTCAACACAAAGTGTCCTAGTATAGAAAGCATACCTGTCACCACGGTGCCAGATGTTCCTGCCTCTTTACTAGTCGTTGCATATGCCCTGGTCTGTGGGCGAGTTTGTATGGTGAGCTCCCAGATGACCGGTCCTCTAAGGGGTTCCCTCGAATTTCCCTAGTTCCTTGTAGGGCAAGTTCTGGCCACATGACCTGCATGACCACATATATAACACATACCTAAGCCCGCTAAACGTCTCCCAACATGTTGTTTTCCACAGTTACGGCACAGGGGCTTCTCCATTGCTAAGTATCAGGCCGTTGGGGGTAGAGCTGGTGGCCTACTCTAATATCGAGGTCTCTGGGGCGGTGGTTGGAATTTTGTGGTTTCGACCTCGATAGGGCGTTTCCTCCCTGTGACAACCGTTGGCTCCGTTTTCTTTGCCCCTAGGGGTTCCTCTAGGGCCTCTTCATAGGTTTTTGGGTTAAAGACCTCTAACCAACAGCGGGTCTTCGGGTTCAATCCTAACACAAATTTTTCTGTCTGTTTCTCTTCAGTGTCAGCTAATGACGGTGGAAACCTTCTCAATCTCATGAAGTCCTGATCATACTGATCCATCGTGCGATCACCTTGGGTTAAGTGGTTAAACTCTTGCTGTTTCTTTATACGGGTTTCCTTTGGATAATAACATTTTAGAAAGGCTTCCTTAAAGGTTTCTCACGTTGTAATTCCCCCGCTCGAGTTGATGCTCTATTTATTATCCGACCACCACACTTCTGCATCTTTTTGTAACACATATGTCGCACACGCCACCTTATGTTCATCAGGCATCTCATTGATTCAAAGGTCATTTCCATGTTTGCGATCCACATCTGAGCCTCTGTGGGATCTTCCTTTGAACCGACAAAAGGACGGGGGTTATACCATTTGAAATCCTTTAACCAACTCGCACCCCTATCCGGATGCAGGTTGTTGACCGGTTGTATGGCTAACGCATCCACCGGTTGCGGGGCCGCCGCGTTGGCTGGTTGCGTGGCCATTGCCGCGACTTGTTGCGTAGCCAACAACGTGGCCTGTTGTGTGTCTAGCATGGTTTGCATAGTTTTTTGGAGGGATTCCAACAGTAACTTTGTTGTGGGGTCTAACCTGGCCTGTGTTGCAGCTTGAGGGGGGCGGTGCATATTCAGGAGGGGGTACAGCTTGTGGGGGAGGTGCATATTCAGGAGGTGGTACGGTTTGTGGGGGAGGTGCGTATTTAGGAGGTGGTACAAGCGCATATGGTCCGGCAGTCGACCCCTCTTGGGAAGAGCTTCTATCAGCTTCTCCTCTTCCCCCTCTTCTAATGGGAGGTCGTCCTCTCCCTCTCCTACCTCTTCTACGTCCTCTGTGAGGCATGGTTCTAGAAAGCAAGAAAAGGATTCTAGCTAAGTTTATGACTTACTTATAACATTCCCTACATCCTATCTAATAATTCATACAGAAGAAAACATAACTATCATAAAGTAAAACGTAAAGACATGCATTACATCAGTTCACATCACAACACATTTTCATACAGTATCATGTCATGCATCATTTAAAGCCAACCACATTAAATATATCACAAAGATCATACATCCTTCATCCTACTTAAGGTATACCTGGCAATGATGGGGTACCGGTAATTGGACCGTGGAACATACAAGCCTACTCTGTAGGCTAGTTTACAAGATCTATAACCTAGAGCTCTGATACCAACTGTAACGACCCTAATATTTTACCTATTTAATCTAGGGTCATTACTATACCTTGAAATGCGAAATATACATTAAATGGGTCCTTTTCATAAATGCGACTTACTCTCACCTTTTATTACCTCGTGAAAGAGAAAATTATTACAAGGAAAAAAAAGAAAAGAACATTATTGAAAATAAAGGGAAAGTAACAATACCAAATGAATGTTTTATTCTACCCTATGGTTTATTATGCAAAAATATTTCAACCTATACTAACCTATACTAATGATGCAAACCGAATTCAGCCTAGACTACGAAATAGAAAAAAAAAAACAAACAACTATCTTATGCATGTGCCACGGTCCCGAGGTGTACGATGCCACCGTCGTTGTCACATGGGTGCCTTGCCCTTTTTAGAATACTCAGTAACTGATCCCTTGTCGGGGTTGTGCAACAATCCATGCATTGAAATGATGGGTCCTATCATTTCGTTTCGTTTCATTTCGTTTTCCCTACGATGCAATCCTAACGGATAATCGTGGACGTGTACCATATACTCTACACACAGCCTATACGTGCAAGTATAGGCTCACCAGCTAGTTCGCACACCGCTGGGCCACTGTCCTTATCCGATGGGCATACTCTGGGAGCCCTTATGTCGGGACCCGCTAAAACTAGAACCGTCACGGCAGCGCCATGCAAAGCATAACGATCGTTGTCCTGCCATTGGATGTACGCGTCCGTACCCTCGTGATGGGATGGGAGTATTCCCCCAGATGCATGAACACACGTAATGCATGCGATCCCCCCTACTTCTACATTTATCATTAATGATCATAACCCCCTGTCATGTTCCATGCTTCATGTCATTCTCATTTTTCAATTCACATTTCATACATATTTCTACCGGGGTTATGATTCCAAACAGTTTACCGTGTTTTATGTCATACAATTCATGTTGTTTACATTCACATATTCCATACAATCATGCCATAATCATTCAAGAGCCACATATCGTCACATGCATAACATATCACATCAAACTAAGCAGCATACATAACATACATTCACGTTCACATGATTTCGTACTTAAGCACATTAAACTAGCATACAATTTAATGACACATGCAAATCCACGGGCACATGCCAACATACAGCAAATAACGCGTAACCTACGACAGGTGAGTCACTTACTTGGTAGGCCTTAGTCGAAGTACTCCCTAGAATATAACGTAAGCTCCTAGCTCCTCGTGAACGTTCTACGCCTCCGTTGGTGGTTGGTTCCTATCGGTTTTGCGTCACTTTCGTGAGTGTTTCACAAATATAATTAATTTTTCAACTTGAATTTGTAAAATACGACCTTAAAATGTTCCATTTTACCTTAAACAGGGTTGAAACTACGTCCGGGAGGGTCGAAACAGTGTCAAACATGGGTTTTCCAAGCCGAATAAGCCACCACAGCCGAGAATCTGCTGCCGAACCGATTAAGCCATCGGAGCCGAGGGGGAGCCGCGCTGCAGATGTGCCACATGGCACAATCAGAGAGCGACGCGTGTGCAGGGGTCTCGGGTCAAGGCGCGGGTTATCGGATTGCTCGCGGGTCTCGGGCCATTAAGGGTGAAGGAAAGAAGTGCAGGCGGGCTGGCTTATAGGGTTTGGGCCGGGGGTGTTTGGGCCGCGGGAATCGTCAGGATCTGGGCCGACATAAGAGAACTGGGTTTGGTTTGGGTTGCGGGATCCAGCCCTCGGGTCGGACTTCGTCCTCTTCGCCTGACTGCCTGCACGATTTTCGGGCAACCTTTCTCACTCCTCGACAACGTCGTCTTGACATCCTTTTTTCCTCGTTTTCCATCGTTCCCGAGACTAATCTTCACCCTAACCCCATTTTTGGTATAGATCTCATTTGTAAGGGCCTCACACTCCCGGATCTGGAGGAGTTCGGAAGTCTGATGTTCCATCTTCCTTGCCGATGGTGTTCAGCGTATGGGATTCGTCTAAAACCTACTCCTGATATGTGTAAAGGGTTCTGAGATTACTTTTGTGATGTAAAATGGAGGTTTTGACGTCGATCTCGTATGGTTCGGCCTCGCTGAAGTTTCATCGGAGTTTTCTGTTCCTTCTCGTTTTTTTTCACTGTTTTCATTCTTCGCAAGTCATTTTGGGGTGGCTAAAGGTCGGGGACCAGTTCTCTGGCAACCCAACCCTCAGCCGCCCTTTGTGTGTCGTGTGCGAGCAAAAACTCCAGCATTCTCTGGAGTTTTCAGCTCTGCCGACGACCCCCATTATTTATTTCTTTATTATTATTTTTTTTGGTTCCGTTACAATGGCGGAATATTATCAAGAGATGTTGACTATGATGGAAAGAGAAAACATTAGAGGAGAAGAAGAAGATACGATGTCTAGATTCCTTGGAGGTTTGAATCGAGAAATTGCTCATCATGTTGACAAAAATCCACCACAATATCTTGAAGACATTTATCATTATGCTCTCAAAATTGAAGACTAATTGAAGGAAGAAAAAGAGCATTCAAAAAGGTACACATCACGAACTAACAGATTTTCAAATTCTAAAACTTGGAATAAAGATAGTTTTGTGAATAGAAATGAATCGTTGTCACCAAAAGAAAAGTTTGTGGCAGCTAAAAGAGTAGAGGCTGAGAGTTCCAATTGTAAAGAGAATGAAGCTTCGAACACGATAAAGGAGAAGTCTAATTCAATTCAATGTTGGAAGTGCAAAGGGTTTGGACACATGAGCAAAGAGTGTGTTAATAAAAAAGTTATGGTGATAAGGAATGGTATACTTGATTCAAATGATGAATGTGAGGATCATGATTCACAGCTTGTAGAAGAAATCACAGCATATGATGATGAGTATGTTGAAGAAGGTAATTGCATATCTTTGATCACAAGAAGGGTACTCAATGTTCAAATCAAGGAAGAGAAATTTGAAGATCATAGGGAAAACTTGTTCCACACAAGATGTTTGATCAAAGGAAACCCATGGAGCTTGGTGATTGATAGTGGAAGTTGCACGAATGTGGTAAGCAACTTCCTTGTAAAAAGACTTCAACTTTCTGTCCATCCACATCCAAAACCATACGAACTTCAATGGTTGACAAACAATGAAGAAATTAAAGTGAACTCCTAGGCTCTTGTTTCTTTTACTCTTGGAAGATATAAAGATGAAGTTCTTTGTGATGTCGTACCAAAGCATGTGAGGGACATCTTATTCGGCCGACCTTGGCAATATGATAGAAAGGTAACAATTGATGGTTTGATGAACAAGTATACTTTTACTTTGTGTGGGAAGAAATTTACTTTACTTCCATTATCTCCATATGAAGTACATTGTGACCAATTGAAATTAGAGAAGAAAAGAAAAGAATATGAAGAACAACAGTGGAGAGAGAAACTAAGGTAAAAGAGAGAGAAAAGAGTAAAAAAAAAAAGACAAAAGTGAGGGGCAAAGGATGAGTGAAAACAAAGAAAGAAAAAAAAAAGTGAGAAAAAAAAAACAATATTCAGTTCTTGTCCGAAAAGAATGAAGAATTTGATTTGAGGACAAATCCTTTTAAAGAAAGGGGGATGATATGAATCCAACAACTGATCACTTCCATGTACCCGAACGAGCAATTACAAGAAGCAATATAAAAAAGATTCAAGTATCAAATCAAGAAAATAATGGAATGGCTAACATTGGAAAGTGATTAGAAGACTTGCCATTGGTAGTTGAATTATCAATTAAGACAATTTATGAAGGCCTTATTTTTTTCAATTTGTATTTAATAGTATTTGTAGTTAGTGGTTAAACTTTATTATGTTAGGGTTAAAGGCCCATTTAAAGGCATGTATTATTCAGGTTTGGAAATAAATGGTTGAATTCAAACAAAACCTTTGTGTTTTCTTGATACATGTTTTGTGCTATTCTTTTTCAAACCTTGCTTTAGCTTTGATATTTAAACCGATTCATTGAATTAGTTTTGATCAAGCTAATTCTGGAGTGAATTGTCTTGGTATCTAAGAGTGATCATCCTAGATTCCAAGTTTGATCTAAGAGTCATTCATCTTCTAACCAGCTCTTGGTTGGAATCAATCCGTTAAGTTAACTTTCTCTGTGAACGTTTTGCAAAGATTCTAGAAAGACCTCAAGCTTTGCAAATTCCAGCATTTAGGCACTTATCAGTTATATTATTCGGTTAGTAATGTAATCACACACAATATATGACTATTACCTATCGTTTAAACCATAGCATGAACTTAGGCTTTTTTCAATTCTTGGCAGAGTTGGATGCATGGTACTTTTCTACACACGACCCATGTACGTATACATGGACCCATTAGACGGATTGGTATACATGCCCCTATTGGTGTTAATATAACACATGCGGAAGCAATTTGGATCTTAGGCACTCTAAGTACATCAATTATAGTAAATTAGCTGCCATGTTCAAAAGCATTAAAACTCAATGAGTTTGAATACTAACCTTTTGTTGCTCAAATTTCCTTTTTTTTTTTTTTTTACGAAACGATTTCGAACTACCACTAGTGTCTTCTCCACTATCCTCTGGCCTTAGAACGGGATTGTGGAATCCAGTGAGTGACTAAACTTAGGAGGGATTTAGTATATATGAAGAGAGTGTTTGTGAGAGGTTTTTCTCAAGGTTTTTCCCAAAAGAAGACCTTCCATGTACCATGATTACTCTATTTATAGAGTCATGTTTGCATGTTCATGCAAATTTGAGATCACCAAATTTTGACACTTAAAATTCCACTCAAATGTTTGGGATTATGTGGCAAGCATGCAAGTTTGAGTTAACCAAATTTTGACATCAAAATTCCACTCAAATATGTGGGGTTTATTTGGCAAGCATTCAAGTTTTGTTAAACCAAATTTTGACACCTCAAAATTCCACTAACATGGATTTTTCCATTAAATGAAGTCAACATTTTGACTTTCTTCATTTTGA
>NW_019268555.1:383903-386546 GCF_002738365.1 Cucurbita moschata | reverse complement strand
AACCGATATTTGGCTTTTTTTTTTTTTTGTTTCCAAAGTCACTCTAATCAACTAGCACTATTTTGATGTGAACCATTTAAGGAGCGGGGACACGAGGGCCTTCTAAAGGGTGAAGTTGCCTACATGGCTACTTCTAGCAGCTCCTGGAATAGCCTGAACAATTCAACTATTAATTTGAATAATTAATTTTAAATTAAAGTAATATTAAATAATTAATTAAATTATTTAATTAATATTTAATATTAATTCAAATGCCAATCCCAATCAATTCCGACACATATTTGAATAAAATATTTAAATCTTATTTAAATATCTCAGATTCTCTCTTTTTATTTAATTTGTAAATAAAACAAAAATGCGGTTAAATATATCGTATATATGTAGCGCATATTCCCTAATTTGAATTCGAACACTTCGAACTCACTCGTCACACTGTTCTATGGTTTAGTTCAATATGAGCTAGCAGAGGGACCTAATGGACCTATGGAGCATGGGCTCCAACGATCCAAGATTAACCAGTTAAACTTATTAACCTTGTTAACTAACATTCGTTAACTACTAGGACACTCCACTATAGCCTAGTAGTTGCACTCCCCTCACTTTAGATATATGTCTGTCCATTTGATATAACCATGATTAGTAAGTCGATCCTTCACAGGTTGTTCGTAACTAGAGCTGGGTCAATTTACCGTTTTACCCCTGAAGTTACTTCTTGTTCCTTATGTCTCACTGATTCTCTAATGAACAATTGGTTTGTAGTTCTACTAGTAAACTGAATCCCTCTCAGGCCAATGAGAGGGTGGTGGCCCCTTGTTCAAGACCTGGAGTCAGTGCTTAAAGGAACTACCTCTCTTCTATCTCTAAAACTGGGTAGGAGTGAATTCCTTCTTAGATCCTATGTCCCCAGCTATTCACCCAATCTTACCCCTGAAATGGGAGGCTTATTGAGTTGGCGAACTCGGGCCACTCTCACCCATGCAAATCTAAGGATAAATTCGAATAAACAAGAGTTCATAGTTAGCTCAGGATTAAGATCGAGTTACCTAGGTCATCGAATGAAAAAATCAATCTCAAAAGTAAACGACATTATAAAGTGAGAGTGGTTTTCTTCATGGTCCGATCTTATGCAATACTCATTGCATAGGACGACCCCACTCACATGTCTCCCGCATGTACAATTTAGTGATCACATTGTTTATATCATATACAAAAGTGGGCCATATCCATAGTGTCCCCAGAATAAGGTACTCAGTCTTATCCTTATATTATAGATCATTTTGACTATATACTTGAACTTGATCCACTCTTATGTCTCTACATATAGTTCAAGTAATCATACTATAGCCAAAGTGTTCTTAGTTTATTGGATTTAGATTAATGATCGTAAAGTTCACTTTATTCAATAACAATCTTTAGTTAATAAACAACAATAATAACTTTATTAAAAATAGAATATGTTTTTGTTTACAAACTATGAGTTTTAGGACATAAAATCCAACATCCTAGGGATTCAGGGTGTGACATGATGAAATCAAAACCCCATAATGGTTCTCCCAACAGGCATTGAGTAATTCTTGAGAAAGAAGTCTTGCGCAATTCCTATTTGAAACTATAGTTCTAGAATTTTTTGAACTTATCTATTCTACCTCACCCTAAAATTTCTAAGGTCCTCGTAAAAAGTTTGAAAGTTCAACTTAAAAAAATAAATTGGGAATTTAATACCTTGTTGGACTTGGGTGTTATACCATATGTAATCTATGAATTGCTTTCTCTATTTTATATTTTCTACCCGAAAGTATTCATATTTTGTTCTCCATTTTATGAGAGTGTTTTAAAAATCAATGAAATATTTATTATTCTTGAGCTAATAACTATTATCTATTCAAGGAATTTTGTTATTGAAAATCTAATAAATCTATGAAATTATCCCAAAATTAACCTTAAATTGTGTTGCATAACGGAAATTAGTTAAATGATTAAGTTTTTTACAACCATAGCATGCATTTACATAGTTTCTTGCATGTACTATAAGTATGTATATTTAGTCACATGTCCAACATAAATTGGTAGTTAAGCTAAAGGTTGTTAGGAAATGATAAAGAATACTGTCGTTTTCTTTCTTTTCACGGTGGCTTTAGTTGAGGCTCAGGTTCCAAGGGTCGCGTTACCACCACCAGGACCTTCTAGATATTACATTCATGTGGTTAACTGGCTAAGCAAACTTGGGTTGCTTGTGCATTGTCAGTCTAAAGACGATGACTTGGGGTATCATCGTTTGCTTAATCATGGAGATGATTACCAATGGAACTTCAAGGTTAACTTTTGGGGAACAACCCTTTATTGGTGCAAATTGGAGACGCCACATGCATATGTCTCTTTTGAAAGCTTTTGGCCTGAAACACAACACTTATGGCTCCGTGATAGGTGCAAACATGGAACTGTAGGAACTTGTCTTTGGACGGCTAAAGATGATGGAATTTACTTGAGAAACTTTCTTGCCAATGTTGATGAATTGATTCACAAGTGGATCTATAAAAGATAGAGAAGCTTTATTATCTCCTTTTGGTGGAATTATCCTTGAGGAACAAATGAATAATAATGGGATAACACAAAAGGTTTTTTTTTTTTTTTTTTTTTTTTTTT
>NW_019268555.1:376092-383893 GCF_002738365.1 Cucurbita moschata | reverse complement strand
TTTTTTTTTTTTTGTATGAAATGTATTTGATAATGAAGTGTATTGTTGTTCTCCAAAATTTTAAATTATGAAGAAAAAAAATTAAATTTGTATATGAATACAAGTTTTCAAAATTATCATATGGTTTTTATATTAAAACTAAAAAAAATAATGATTTTGTGGTTTTTATATTAAAACTAAAAAAAAATAATGATTTTGTGGTTTTTATTTTAAAACTAAAAAAATAATGATTTTTACTGACTAATCTTAGAGAAAGTTTAGAATAGTAAAATCTAAAATAGGTATCAAAGGCTTATGTTTCTGCCATCTTCACATCCATTTTAAAATAGGATGGTAGGCACAATCCTTGAATTTCCATATAAAACATGAAAATCTCATAAAATATTAATTTAAATGAAGATAGACAACACCAAAATTAAATACAAAATAATATTTAATTACAAGAGGGTACTGTTAAATTTTTTTATAAAGGCGAAAATGGTGTTGGGATATACAAACACAATTAGTGGGGCAAACACCTTATATCGTGTAAAGTTATATTATTCGGTTAGTAATGCAATCACACACAATATATGAATGTGACCTATCGTTTAAATCATAGCATGACCTTAGGCTTTTTTAAATTCTTGGCAGAGTTGGATGCATGGTACTTTTCTACACATGGCCCACGTACGCATACATGGACCCATCAGACGGATTGGTAAACGTGCCCCTTAGGCCGGACTTTGTCGGACACAACACAATACACGTCAGTGGACCCTCATAAAAGAAAAGGTCTTCATGATAACATGTCGAACATAAATATCGAAGGTATGCATTCGTACTAACATAACATAACGGGGAAGTATCTCGATACACATGACATACAAACATGCACGAGGTCCCATGATTTTTATTCATAAGATAACATTTATTTCATTTCCTTTCTCCTTCCCTCCATAACATATTTCATGTATGTATCATGCATATATGGATAAACATCACATAATCCATCACATAACTTTACATGGAAAGATTTAACATTTCATACCTATCATACCATAACATATACCATCACCATATATCATATCATAAACATGTCACTTATCACTTGTCTCGTACCATAACATATTTCATATCATTTTCATATCATATCACAATGTGTGTGTATATATATATATATATATATCTGTAATTCAAGTGTTGTATCATAATCATATCATATTGTAAACACTTCATGGTCATATCATTCCCTAATTTATCACAGCCTTAACTTTCTTATACCTATCACAGTGATATCGTTTCATGAACGTACCTTAGTCATATCGTTATAGGAATGTATTCTAATGCTATTGTTCTATCGATCTATCATAATCTTATCCCTTTCTACCCATAACCTAATCGATTGTGACCATATCGTTTTTATCAATCTCTCATATCCATAGCACTTCTATACGTAACCTAACCTTAATGTTTCATCAACATATCTTACTCCTATCATTACATTACGTTCAATGCATCCTTTTCGCATCCTATCTCAAACATATCATTGAACACATCGTACCATAAGTATTAACATACAATTCACATTTTATATATATGAATACCATATCATAAGCATATCGATCAATAAACAATTCACACATATCAATATATATGACACGTGTAGAACCACAGGGCACGTGTCAACATCAAATATAACCATGCCGATAGTAAGGCCACTTACCTGATTAGCTTAGGCTAGTGTCACCAATTTATCATTTAGAAAGTTCGATTTTGTCCTTTATATTCAAGTTATCCTATATGAACCATGACATCAATTTCAATTTAAATTCTCTAAATTTTACAATGGTCCATGTGTTAGACATCATGTGAGCATTAGAGATTCTATGAGCGGAGTCTTGGAGGGTTACATAATTTCATTTTCATTAAATATGTTATTTTTTATTATTACTGTTTTAGGGAAGATATTGTTACTAGAAAGAATTTGATGGAGTTTCTTGACATGATATTTCTTCGGTTTTATCTTTTCATGTTCACCAAATCCTTAATTTTTTCTCTCTTAAATTTCCTCTTTTTCATCTACTTCCCTCTTTATTAATTTTAATTATGTTCACCATTGCTCTAGCAAATTTCGATCTATATATTTTTAAAATTAACGGTATTTATTTTAATTCTTTAAATTTTCCCTTTTTCTTTAAATCAATTCTTGCTCCCACATCTTTGCTTAAATTTTCTAAGCGTATTTCTTTCTTTTTTTTCTTTTCTATTCTATTATATTCTTTTCCGTTAACCGTTTGGCTTTACAATATCTCCTTTTTCTTTCCTTTTCTTCTTGTATTTTTCTTTCATTTTTCTTTTCTATTTTGTCAACAGTATTTTGGATTTCCATCTGTATTTCATTTTGCTCGATTTGTGCTAATTATGTGTCGTGAACTCGCATAGGTTTACTTGGATTTCAAAGGGAAAATTTGAACTAGCTCCAAGTACAATTTAGGGACTTCAACTTAGCTACCTTGGTAAGTTTCTTCACTACTATTTTGGTTCGATGAATTGTTTGAAGCACGAGTGGCGGATGCCCTGTGGACCTTGCTTGTGTCATCCCTTGTGATTTCTATATTTGCATATTATGTTATGACGTGTTGTTATGATGACAAGCGTTACGTTTTGTAATTTCATGTTTACTTATTATGCTATTGTGAATGTGACATATTATGAAAGTATGGTAGCATAGAGTACATTCACCTTATGTAATGATAAGAAATGGTTATGTAATGTATGAAATGAACAAAGATATGCATTGCACCAAAGATACATGCCCAGATTTTAATTGGGATAGCATGGTAAGTGCTAGGCTGCTCTCATCATCCATGGGAGGTTCGTTGGCGAACCCTACCCACAGGACAATCTAGTCACCCAAGGTCAGGGAAGTGATCCCCTATGCTTGTCAACTATTAAGATTACCCTCATAATCCTACGTCCCCTCTTTTGACGGATCTACTATGCAAGATAATCAAAATGAACTATCGTTCAAACAATCCTAGTTGGCCTAGGCCTGGCTCGATGGTACTTGTACCAAAGTGTAAAAGGAAGTTGAAGTAACGGCCTAGATGCTACATTTTTTTGCTTATTTGTACCATCTTTCTATTCTTTGACCATGGAAACTTGCTTTGCTTATGCAGTGAGGGATCGAATACCTAGGTTGAGGCACGTCCTCATAAAATTCTAATCAGACAATACGGTGATTTCTAGTATGAACATCTTGGACAAGAGGTTGGTTGGTTTCTTCCTTAGGGCCAGAGAGTCACCTGTATTTGGGGGATTTGATGCTTCTGCATTAGCCAGCAATTAGGCTATCTCATGTTATCCCACACTCCCTTTTTAAGGAACAGGTTAACAACATAGTGGCCATATTCAAGAGACCACGGGCCATTAAGCGGAACAAAAGCTCAAACTACCCTAACTAGCATGTGCTTAGCTCAATAGTACTAATATTGTAGTGGAAAGGGATTGGAGGGTCTAAAGATAGCGTAGCATTCACGCATCTCATAGCCTAGATAGTTACCTTTGTCATTCTTTGGAGTCGTGGAGATCTACTATTTTATTAGGGGCCTCTAATCACATCTTTGGGTAAATACATGTCTAGATTTTTTATCATCGCTCACTATCCTACGGTATTTTGATAAGGAAACCCTAATCCTCAATCCAACAAATCATGCTTTTGTTGAAGCAAGAATACTTGAATCAAAGTAACTAACACCTCCTTATACAAAATTAGAATAAACCAAGAGATAAGGCTAGAATTAGATGACCTCTTACGATCGAAGATCTAGAAGCAAGATTTAGAAGTTTTGTTCTAAATCGAGTCACTTCGCAATCAAACTTAATCAAGGCTTGATTGAATGGCTCAGATGATATTCTACCACAAGAATTGCTTGAAACTTAAAAATGACAAACATGATGTTCCGATTTCTAGGGAACTAAATTTGAGATCTCAATTTCATTCATCCACGAATTTGATTTTTACATAACAATTTCTTGGTATTTATACTCAAGCCATGTGCTACTACATTTTTCAGGTTAAGGCAAGGCATTCTTGTACGGCTGACGACGACATCGCAACTCGAGATCATGGCACATGCATAGGATAATGGTATTTATTTTCTTAGACTTAGGCTAGAATAGAATGTTTTAAACTTAAACGCTTATTTATTTTATTTCGGGTCTTTTGTTGTGTCATTTTAAAGATGTTTTCGAAACACGAAAGTCCATGGCTGTGTTTTAAGTTAAAGGTTATGTTTTATGGAATTTAAATGAAGTCTTTTGCATTCAATGCTTATGGTACGTATACAGTAGCGACCTTAAATTAAGTAGAAAATTTTGGGTTGTTACATTATCCTCCATTATGCCTAAGCCTAACACATGCAAATCTGTAATTATGCCTAAGCCTAACACGTGCAAATTTGTATATGAGTATGATAAATCTAGATTTGTGCCTACATGTCATTATTGTGGTGTTGAAGGTCATATTAGACCTAATTGCTTTAAATTGAAAAATTCTCAAAACATTACTCCCCAAAGAATTTTTTCTCAAAATATAAAATTTAACAATGTTTTAAGAAATAATTTTTCTATTGAAAATAGAGTACATAAACTTAGTCCAAGAAATAAATTCCTACATGATGTTGTTTGTTTCTCGTGTGTTAAGTTTTTTAATATGAATGCAAGCATGATTCTTAAATCGGTGAAAACTAATTTGTTAGGACCCAAACAAGTATGAGTACCAAAAGTCAATTTTGAATATCTTTATTTATAGGTTTATTTGAAAGCCTCCAAGAAAAATAAGTGGTATTTGGACAGTGATTGCTCAAGACACAGGACCGGAAACCAATCCAAGTTTGTAAGTCTTTCCAAGAAGGATGGTGGCTTAGTAACTGTTGGCGACAACAAGAAGGGTAAAATAATTGGTAAGGGTACTATAGGTAATGACTCTAGTACTCTCTTCTTGAAAATGTACTTTTAGTTGACGATTTTAATTACTTGGGTCTTGATGATAAAACATGAAAATGATGTGTTGAAAGTGTTGAAAGTGTTGAAAAGATTTGCTAGTTTTGTAAAACTAGTTCAAAATGAAAATAGTTTTTTTTTTTTTTTTAACTAAAATTAGGAGTGACCATGGAGGAGAATTCGATAGTGTAGTGTTTGAAATTTTTGTAAAGATAATGGTTTTTATCCTGACTTCTCTCCAAGGACTCCTCAACAAAAATCGTACTTTACAAGAATTTGCTAGATCAATGTTAAATAAATATGATTTACCTAAATATTTTTGGACGGAAGCTGTTAATACTGCAGGTTATGTTTCAAATAGAGTTTTAATTAGACCCTGTTTAGATAAAACTCCTTATGAACTTTGGCATAATAAAATTCCAAATATTGGGTATTTCAAAGTTTTTTTTGTTGTAAATATTTTGTTTTGAACAACAAAGAAAACTGGGACAATTTGATTCTAAGACGGATATTTGTATTTTTCTTGGTTATTCGTCTATTAGTAAAGCTTGTAGAGTTTTCAATAAGAGAATTTTAGTTATAGAAGAATCTATGCATGTGTTATTTGATGAATCTTGTAATGATATTCTAATGAATCTATTTGTAGGGATGATTTAGAATGAAATTTTGGAGATTTACCTGTCAGTGACAAAGGAAAGGAAACTCTTTCAAGTAAATAAGAAGTGAGCTTAAATGAAAAGAAGAAGAAAAGTATGGAGGTATGCCTCATCTCATCCCAAGGACTTGATTATTGGTGATCCCGAACAAGGTGTGAAAACTCATTCCTTTATTAATTTATTTAATAATCTTGCTTTTGTTTCTCAAATTGAACCAAAAAGTTTTAAGGATGCGAAAATGATGAGTTTTGGATTTTAGCTATGCAAGCAAAACTAAATCAATTTGAAAGGAACAAAGTTTGGGAATTAGTCCCTAGACCCTCTAATACTTTCATTATTGGAACCAAATGGGTTTTTAAAAATAAAATTGATGAAAATGGAAATATCATTAGAAATAAAGCTAGACTTGTAGTTAAGGTTATTGATAGGAGGAAGGTATAGACTATGAAGAAACTTTTGCACCTGTTGCTAGATTAGAAGCTATTAGAATATTACTTGCATTTGCTTCTTACAAAAATTTTATATTATATCAAATGGATGTGAAAAGTGCATTCTTAAATGGTTATATTAGGGAGGGAGTTGATGTAAAACAACCTCCTGGATTTGAAAATTTTGATTTTCCACATCTGTCATATAAGTTGAAAAGGCTCTTTATGGCTTAAAACAAGCTCCAAGAGCTTGGTAGGATAGACTTGGTAATTTTCTTATTGAGAATGATATCAAAATAGGTAAGTTCGACACTACTCTCTTTATTAAAATTAAAGAAAAAGATATGCTATTAGTGCAAATATATGTGGATGATATTATATTTGGTTCTACTAATCCTTCTTTATAGGAAGAATTTTCTAAATGTATGCATAATGAGTTTGAGATGAGTATGATGGGAGAGATCAGTTTCTTTCTTTGATTTCAAATCAAACAACTGAAAGATGGTATATTCCTAAATCAAGAGAAGTACATCAGAGATTTACTAAAAAGATTCAAGTTGAATGAAGGTAAGCATGCAAAAACTCCAATGAGCACATCTACCAAGCTTGATAAGGATGTAAAAGGTAAATGTGTAGATATAAAATCTTATCGAGGTATGATTGGATCTTTACTTTACTTAACTGCTAGTAGACCTGATATTATGTTTAATGTATGTCTTTGTGCTGGGTTTCAATCTTGTCCTAAGGAATGAATATTTAAATATTTGCTTGGGACTATTAATTTAGGATTGTGGTATCCTCGAAATGTTGAGTTTAAATTGGTAGGATATTCTGATGCGGATTTTGCGGGAAGTTTACTTGATCGTAAAAGTACTAATGGAACTTGTCAATTTCTTGGTAGTTCATTAGTTTCTTGGTTTAGTAAAAAGCAAAATTCGTTTGCCTTATCTACTACGGAAGTAGAATATATTGTGGTTGCTAGTTGTTGTGCTCAAATTCTTTGGATGAAACAAACTCTTTGTGATTTTGGATTAAAATTTGATAGTATGCCTATCTTTTGTGATAACACAAGTACTATTAATTTAACCAGAAATCCTGTTCATCATTCTAGAACTAAACATATTGACATTAGACATCATGTTGTTAGATAGCGTGTAAAATGGACATATTATTCTTGATTTTGTAAACTCTAATAATCAATTAGCAAATATTTTTACCAAACGTGCGAGTATGGGCTCACCAGCTAGTTCGCACACCGCTGGGCCACTGTCCCTAGCCGGTGGGCATGCTCTAGGGGCCCATCAGGACCCGTTAAAACTAAAACCGTCATGGCAGTGCTATGCAGGGCCTAACGATCGTTGTCCTGCCATTTGGATGTACGCGTCCGTACCCTTGTGATGGGATAGGGGTATCCCCCCAAATGCATGATCACACAATATGCATGAGGTCCCACTAGTTCTACAGTCATCATTTAATGAACATAACCCCGTGTCACGTTCTCATGCTTACATGTCATTCTCATTCTCATTTCGTTACATATCATACATATTCCTAGCAGGGTTATGTATCATGCAATTTACCGTATTTCATGTCATACAATTCATTCAGTTACATTCCAATACTCATACAACAAGCCATAATCGTACAAGGGCCACACATCGTCACATGCATTCATATCACATCAACTAAGCAGCATAAATAACATACATTCACGTTCACATGATTTCGTAC
>NW_019268555.1:325811-376082 GCF_002738365.1 Cucurbita moschata | reverse complement strand
ATGTGGATGATATTATATTTGGTTCTACTAATCCTTCTTTATAGGAAGAATTTTCTAAATGTATGCATAATGAGTTTGAGATGAGTATGATGGGAGAGATCAGTTTCTTTCTTTGATTTCAAATCAAACAACTGAAAGATGGTATATTCCTAAATCAAGAGAAGTACATCAGAGATTTACTAAAAAGATTCAAGTTGAATGAAGGTAAGCATGCAAAAACTCCAATGAGCACATCTACCAAGCTTGATAAGGATGTAAAAGGTAAATGTGTAGATATAAAATCTTATCGAGGTATGATTGGATCTTTACTTTACTTAACTGCTAGTAGACCTGATATTATGTTTAATGTATGTCTTTGTGCTGGGTTTCAATCTTGTCCTAAGGAATGAATATTTAAATATTTGCTTGGGACTATTAATTTAGGATTGTGGTATCCTCGAAATGTTGAGTTTAAATTGGTAGGATATTCTGATGCGGATTTTGCGGGAAGTTTACTTGATCGTAAAAGTACTAATGGAACTTGTCAATTTCTTGGTAGTTCATTAGTTTCTTGGTTTAGTAAAAAGCAAAATTCGTTTGCCTTATCTACTACGGAAGTAGAATATATTGTGGTTGCTAGTTGTTGTGCTCAAATTCTTTGGATGAAACAAACTCTTTGTGATTTTGGATTAAAATTTGATAGTATGCCTATCTTTTGTGATAACACAAGTACTATTAATTTAACCAGAAATCCTGTTCATCATTCTAGAACTAAACATATTGACATTAGACATCATGTTGTTAGATAGCGTGTAAAATGGACATATTATTCTTGATTTTGTAAACTCTAATAATCAATTAGCAAATATTTTTACCAAACGTGCGAGTATGGGCTCACCAGCTAGTTCGCACACCGCTGGGCCACTGTCCCTAGCCGGTGGGCATGCTCTAGGGGCCCATCAGGACCCGTTAAAACTAAAACCGTCATGGCAGTGCTATGCAGGGCCTAACGATCGTTGTCCTGCCATTTGGATGTACGCGTCCGTACCCTTGTGATGGGATAGGGGTATCCCCCCAAATGCATGATCACACAATATGCATGAGGTCCCACTAGTTCTACAGTCATCATTTAATGAACATAACCCCGTGTCACGTTCTCATGCTTACATGTCATTCTCATTCTCATTTCGTTACATATCATACATATTCCTAGCAGGGTTATGTATCATGCAATTTACCGTATTTCATGTCATACAATTCATTCAGTTACATTCCAATACTCATACAACAAGCCATAATCGTACAAGGGCCACACATCGTCACATGCATTCATATCACATCAACTAAGCAGCATAAATAACATACATTCACGTTCACATGATTTCGTACTTAAGCACAATAATCTAGCATACAATGTATCATATCATAACCAAGTCATAACGTAAACACTTCATAGTCATATCGTTCTCTAACTTACCATGGCCTTAACGTTCTTATACCTATCACAGACATATCATTACGTGACGTACCTTAGTCATATCGTCACAAGAACGTACCCTAACGCTATCGTTCTATCAATCTATCACAAACCTATCCCTTTCTACCCATAACCTAACCATATTCTTTCATCAATCTCTCCTATCCATAGCACTCCGGTATGTAACCTAACTCTAATGTTTCATGAACGTATCTCACTCCTATCGTTACATTTCGTTTTGTGCATCCTTCTCGTACCCTATCTCAAACATATCCTTGAACACATCGTACCATAATTATTATCATACAAACCACATATTATAACATAACATAACATATAGGAAGCATATCGATCCACAGACAATTCATACATATCAATATATATGACACGTACAAAACCACAGGGCACGTGTCAACATCAAATATAACCATGCCGATAGTAAGGTCACTTACCTGGCTAGCTTAAGCCGTTGTCACGAATATATCTTTAATGAAAGTTTGATTCCGTCCTTTGAAATCTGGGTCAACCTATATGAGTCCATGACATTAGTTTCAGGTTTGAATTCTACAACATTATTTCTCTAATTTACATTGGTCCATTGTTAGAAGTCTTGAAATGTTATATATCTATAATTATATTTTTATAAAAAATCTCATTTTTCATGGGTACGGTGGTATAAAAAGTAGATACAGCTAAGTTATTCTGAGCGTTATCTGTATTTAACCTCTGTATTTACCTTTCCCTCCATATTTAGTTTATGTTTTTAATTCCCTTATCTCTTTTTTTATCTGTTGCCTTTTAATTCTGTTCTCATGTATTCCAAATTTACAGCGGATCTCTGTTTTCAAATATTTCCTTATCTCAGTATTTCCTCTTTCCTTATCTCAGTTTCCTATTTGGCCATTCTATCTTTAATCTATTCATTTGGCTACTGTTATAAATGATTTGACATTTAATTTCTAACTAAAAGATGGATGATGGTAATAATTCAACAAAGATCTACCTATAATTGGTTGTGATTTCTAAAAAAATAGGATAAAAGAAAATGAAGATTTAATACATACCTTATTGATCAGATCTATTTTCACGTAAATTTTCCACGAATCTCAACTGGGTAAAGAAGTTTTATTGGTCATTCTATCTTTAATCTATTCATTTGGCTACTGTTATAAATGATTTGACATTTAATTTCTAACTAAAAGATGGATCATGGTAATAATTCAACAAAGATCTAACTATAATTGGTTGTGATTTCTAAAAAAAATAGGATAAAAGAAAATGAAGATTTAATACATACATCATATCTATTTTCACGTAAATCTTCAGCCAATCTCAATTGGGTAAAGGTCATTCTCATTTTTTTTTTCTCAAGTAAATCTGACAATTATTGTTTTTCTTTTTCTCTGTTTGCAGTAACGGTTAATTTCTGGCGTCAGGATGAGTTTGAGGAGAGATAATGGTGGGAATGGATAGAGGTTAGTGGAGAGAAGTGGGGGAAATGTTGTTTTTATTTATTATTATTATTTTAACAACCTTATTATAATTATTTTTATTTGTTTATTTGTTTATTTATTTTTGGCTCTTACATTATATCCCTCTAAAAGAAACTTTCGTCCTCGAAAGTGTTTTAATCTTAGAATAACTCGAGATCTTATTCTAAGAGTTCTTTGTTAAGTCTTCAAGTACCACTAAGTAGAAATTTTTAACAAGTATACCCTAATCCATATGAGTCATAAACATTTATTCGCATGCATCAAACTTATCACTTGGTATTCGTAGAAACTTTGATTTCATATAAAGTGTCTTGCTTGATTCATACTCTAAAATTGTTTTAATTCCCTAAAATCTTTCATACTTACCCTTAGTATCATAAATAAGTCTCATATAATTTTCATATAGTATTTTCAGTCTCCTAGGATTTTGGAAATGTCATAGAATTTTCATAAGGGTCTTTGGGTCATTTACCAACCCAAATCTTGGTTTAATTCTTCCATATATTCCAATGGTCTTGTAACTTTGTGCAATCCCTTTACACCATGACATAAGGCTCCTCATCAAATTTTATATCACTTGGAGGTCACTTTGGTCATAAGCTAGTGGTACATAATTACAGGGATATTTTAGTCATTTTACACCTACACTTGGTTTAGCCCGTTATCATAACCTAATAGTCACCAAATTTCGTACATAACCTTATCATGCCCTATTGAGCCTTCTTCTAAAATTTCATGGACAACATAATTTATATAAGGTTTGTGGCTCAGGCACTTCATTGAAATAAATGTTCATGTGTACAATAAGGTTGGAAAACTTACCTAGTTCCTCACTTTTTTTTTCTTCTCTATGATTCCATCTACTGAATCAGCAGTTTTACTAGTTTCTATTTACATGGTTCTCCAAATGAGATTTTCTACACTTAGCTAAAGGTTCACTAATTGACCTGTTTGTCCATACATCCTCAAAATCTCATTTTAAAATACGGATCTCCTCCTACACAAGAAAATTGTTGATAAAACTCCAAAATGACACTTTCTTTTGATCTAAATTTTTCCTCTCCTTATCATTAAAGAAAGACAACGAAAAATTTCAGGGTAGAAACCTTCTCGAGAATTTCTCTTAAGATTCGAACCCATAGCTGATGATAGAACTAGAATAGATATTTTTTTGTTTCCTACTCGCAAGCATTCATACCTTTGTTTCTCGATCAATCTCTAATTCTAATCTTCCTCCCCAATCAAATATTATGGTACCGGTATAGATCGAAATTTCGTTATAGTTCAATTCTGACAGGTAATAGATACCGGGGCTTTGCAATATTTGACGGCTCACAACTCTGTATAGTCCATTTACTATAGAAGTTCTCAGGGAATTCATTAGAGGAATGTTTCCAATTAACATTGTTCGTTCTCTGTATTTTTAATAATTAAAAAGAAAAAGAGTTGTTTTTCTTTCCACATTATTGTTTGTATTTGTATTGTTTGTAAGTGTCCACTTGCTTTGGTTCGTCATTAAAGTCTCATCTCTGTAGATGAATTTCATATACAAATTTGCCTATTTTGCCATACAAAATCAAGAAATTTGTAATATTTCGTCTCTTTCGGCTACCTGCCCCAATTCTAGTATATATATATATATATATTTCTTTTTTGGAGTGAAAATCATGACATGAAACGGGTTAAAAACTCCACCCTATCCCAATGCAAATAGAATGCACTAGTAAATCACATGGATCTAGGAACGACTTCTTGTATTTGATTTGTGATCAAGCTAGAGTTTGAGGATTTGGTAACTTTCATAGAAAACATTGTCAAATAGGCTTTTCTCTTGGTATACCTTATCTAGTACAGCCTAAAACTAATGTTCCTATAACCATAACGGAAAGACATCACAACCCTTTCAATGCCTTTGTAATATCAAGAATGGGCTTAACAAAATTCTCTTCTGAAAATTGGTATTGTATAAGCATGGTGGATATCCTCAGATGTCATAAAACTTGGGATACTTGAAAATCAAACTTAAAATGATAGTCTTGAAACTTTAACTATGGTAATACCTTTTAACCAGGTTGATATTGCTAGGAAAAATTGTTCGGTAATTTTCTATAGCAATTTGTTTATGTTGAGCTTCCTGAGTGCATTCGTATACTCTAAGGAGGATTACCACAAAACTTCTAGTTGATTTAGAGACAATGTCCCACTCTAATCCTCGTGTATCCCCAACCCAAGTTTATCTTAAATCATGGTTTCTTAAATTTAAGGTATCTTGACAATCTCATATCTCATACCGTAGTCCCTCTCCATATACCTCTAAAATTTTGACCATGATCGTAATGCCTCGTCCAAACTGTGGCTCGATACTTTTAAATCACAACTTCCCTAATTGGTTGTATTATTATTATTATTTATTTATTTTAATTTTCAACTCGTATTAAGGCAGGAAAGTTTTTTTTTTTACATCTTAGTACTTCCAAGCTTCCATTAAAGCACTTATGTCATTCACCAATCAATTTAAGTATACATGTTTTAAACTTTTATGGTCTTAACTCAATTTTTTTTTACTGATACTTTTAATTTCATCTTTACATACTTCAAAGTTATAAAATTTTCTTTTAAGTCATTACCACTTTTAATATCTATGGTATACTATAGGATAATGACATCTATCAAGCTTCTTGGATCATTTTATTTCATCTAAAACTACTCACTTTTCCATATACATTGGTACAGTCCTCCACATCTCTATGGTCATAAGACTGTATAGTTTATCTATGTTTAAGACGTCTAAATAAAACATATGATCTTGCTTAGCAAAATCATTTTCACTCATCCGCTAACATTTAGTAGCTTACTAAAATTAAAGCTAGCAACAATCTCAGTAAATCTAAACATCATCAATACAACAATTTACATTCACATTCCATGCAAGGTAAAACATAACATATTTTACATTCTAATAAATATAGAATTAAGGCAACAACAATGCAGCAAATTATAATACCATCAATGGTGTAAATGTCCAATTATGAGTTATATTTTATAATGACCAAGCAATAACAACATACACAATCAACGACATTTCATTTTTTTTTATCTTAAGCAAGACATACCTGACGGAGATGGGGCATCAACGGTGGGACCATGGAACATGCCAAGCCTACATTGTAGACTAGTCTACAAGATCTATAACCTAGAGCTCTGATACCAATTGTAACGACCCAAAATTTTCTACTTAATTTAAGGTCGCTACTTATTACATACCATAAACATTGAATGCGGAAGACTTCATTTAAATTCCATAAAACATAACCTTTAACTTAAAACACAGCCATGGACTTACGTGTTTCGAAAACATCTTTAAAACGACACAACAAAAGACTCGAAATAAAATAAATAAGCGTTTAAGTTTAAAACATCCTATTCTATCCTAAGTCTAAGAAAAAATACCACTATCCTATGCATGTGCCATGATCTCGAGTTGCGATGCCGTCGTCAGCCATACAGGAATGCCTTGCCTTAACTTGAAAAATGTAGAAGCACATGGCTTGAGTATTTAAAGAAATACTCAGTAAGTGACTCCACTATTGGGGTTAAATGCAACAATCACATGCAATAAAATGATGGGACCTATCTTTCGTTTCGTTTCATATCGTTTCGTTTCGTTTCGTTTCTTTTTCGTTTCGTTTCGTTTCGTTTTCCCTACGGTGTAATCCTAACAGGCAATCGTGGACGTGTACCATATACTCTACACGCAGCCCATACGTGCGAGTATGGGCTCACCAGCTAGTTCGCACACCGCTGGGCCACTGTCCCTAGCCGGTGGGCATGCTCTGGGGGCCCACCGGGACCCGTTAAAACTAAAATCGTCACGACAGCGCTATACAGGGCATAACGATTGTTGTCCTGCCATTTGAATGTACGCGTCCGTACCCTCATGATGGGATAGGGGTATCCCCCCAAATGCATGATCACACAATATGCATGAGGTCCCACTAGTCCTACAGTCATCATTTAATGAACATAACCCCGTGTGATACGAAAAGGAATCACTACAAGGGGAGTAAGATTCGGATTACCTTGTCGATCGAATATCTCAAGTCAAGAACACTTGATTGAGATTCGAATCACTCCACAAGCAAGATCGATCATGTCTAGCTTGAATGATTCTTGTTGATCAAATATCTCAACACAAGAACACTTGTTTGAGATTCGAATCACTCCACAAGCAAGATTGATCATGTCGAGCTTGAATGATTCTACATGCAACCTAAACTACATAGAGTTGCAAAGAAACTCAACCATTGGCTAAGAAAAAAGCACAAATGCTTTTTTTAATATATTTTCCAAGTCTCATTACAAATACAACATAGATGGCTTTATATAGCCTCAAAATGAAACTATTAAAGGCATTCCAAAAGTTGTAACATTCACACTTTATGGCCATAATTAGCCATTATGTAAATGTAACCGAAATTAAATAAAAAGTCTTAAAACACAATAACTCTAAATTATAACCCACCCAAAATTTACAACAATCAAACTTTATTCTTCTTCAATGTAGCATGAATTGAAACATCTTTTGATAATTTTGACAACTTTTTCTTCACATCTTCATTGAAGCATATTGTATGATTGATGTCTCTTGGTTCATATCACCGTGTCACGTTCTCATGCTTACATGTCATTCTCATTCTCATTTTGTTACGTATCATACATATTCCTAGCGGGGTTATGTATCATGCAATTTACCGTATTTCATGTCATACAATTCATTCAGTTACATTCTAATACTCATACAACAAGCCATAATTGTACAAGGGCCACACATCGTTACATGCATTCATATCACATCAACTAAGCAGCATAAATAACATACATTCACGTTCACATGATTTCGTACCTAAGCACAATAATTTAGCATACAATGTATCATATCATAACCAAGTCATAACGTAAACACTTCATAGTCATATCGTTCTCTAACTTACCATGGCCTTAACGTTCTTATACCTATCACAGACATATCATTACGTAACGTACCTTAGTCATATCGTCACAAGAATGTACCCTAACGCTATCGTTCTATCAATCTATCACAAACCTATCCCTTTCTACCCATAACCTAACCATATTCTTTCATCAATCTCTCCTATCCATAGCACTCCGGTATGTAACCTAACTCTAACGTTTCATGAACGTATCTCACTCCTATCGTTACATTTCGTTTTGTGCATCCTTCTCGTACCCTATCTCAAACATATCCTTGAACACATCGTACCATAATTATTATCATACAAACCACATATTATAACATAACATAACATATAGGAAGCATATCGATCCACAGACAATTCATACATATCAATATATATGACACGTACAGAACCACAGGGCACGTGTCAACATCAAATATAACCATGCCGATAGTAAGGTCACTTACCTGGCTAGCTTAAGCCGTTGTCACGAATATATCTTTAATGAAAGTTTGATTCCGTCCTTTGAAATCTGGGTCAACCTATATGAGTCCATGACATTAGTTTCGGGTTTGAATTCTACAACATTATTTCTCTAATTTACATTGGTCAATTGTTAGAAGTCTTGAAACGTTATATATCTAGAATTATATTTTTATTAAAAATCTCATTTTTCATGGGTACTGTGGTATAAAAAGTAGATACAGCTAAGTTATTCTGAGCGTTATCTGTATTTAACCTCTGTATTTACCTTTTCCACCATATTTAGTTTATGTTTTTAATTCCCTTATCTCTTTTTTTTATCTGTTGTCTTTTAATTCTGTTCTCATGTATTCCAAATTTACAGTGGATCTCTGTTTCCAAATATTTCCTTATCTCAGTATTTCCTCTTTCCTTATCTCAGTTTCCTATTCAGATGTTTTCTTGGCCATTCTATCTTTAATGTATTCATTTGGCTACTGTTATAGATGATTTGACATTTAATTTCTAACTAAAGGATGGATCATGGTAATAATTCAACAAAGATCTAACTATAATTGGTTGTGATTTCTAAAAAAAATAGGATAAAAGAAAATGAAGATTTAATACATACCTTATTGATCAGATCTATTTTTACGTAAATCTTCAGCGAATCTCAACTGGGTAAAGAAGTTTTCTTGGCCATTCTATCTTTAATCTATTCATTTGGCTACTGTTATAAAAGATTTGACATTTAATTTCTAACCAAAAGATGGATCATGGTAATAATTCAACAAAGATCTATAATTGGTTGTGATTTCTAAAAAAAATAGGATAAAAGAAAATGAAGATTTAATGCATACATCATATCTATTTTCACGTAAATCTTCAGCGAATCTCAAGTTGGTAAAGGTCATTCTCATTTTTTTTTTCTCAGGTAAATCTGACAATTATTGTTTTTCCTTTTTGTTTGCTAATTTCTGGCGTCAGAATGAGTTTGAGGAGAGATAATTGTGGGAAGGGATGAGAGCTTAGTGGAGGGAAGTGGAGGAAATGTTGTTTTTATTTATTTATTATTATTATTTTAACTACCTTATTATAATTATTTTTATTTGTTTATTTGTTTATTTATTTTTGGCTATTACAAAATTTGACCGAGCCATTATAAAATTAAGGTGTTATATTTTCTAACCCTTTTCTTATTTAAATTCTAAATTATTGTTATGTTTTGTTGCATGGTATAAGTTTTATTGTTATTAAAAAAAAATGAATAATTACATGATTGAAACCCTATTCACCCTCCTCTAGGGTTGTCATATCGATCCAAGAGTTAACATGTATTTTTGACCACCTAAGTTAAGGAATTCTCGCATGCTATCATTTCCTAGCAATCTCTACAAGTATTACTTGCCTAAAGTTTATGTGGTTACTTACTTGAATGACGTTTACCTTCTTGAGCCAGCTATTCCACGTGTTTGGAGCTCAAGAATTTATGGAATTTCTCTCGTAGATCCTAATTCAAGTATAATTATTATGTTAATATCAAAGTAGAGACAAAAACCTGACAAACGGAGGTCGAACGAACAAAATGAGACTCAAATGCACTTACAAACGTCGGGAAAGTCTTTTCACGTGCAATTTCACGCATGGAGGTTTTTTTTGTAGATCTCGGTTACTCATTGAGTCATTGGATCGGGTTCAGGTTGCATTTTTTGTTAGGGTTGAAGGTTAACGAGTTACACTCGCAAGCTTTTGATCGAATCCAGGTTCAGGGATCGGGTTAACCTACATGCATGTCACAATTAGTAGCTGAACGATTCTCTCCGCTCAGCATTTGCCACTTGTCCTACTGAGCTTCAGACTCACTACTACCAACGTCGTCTAACGCGTGCCTTCTCCCTTTTTGGCAACATTCATTATTTTAGAAATACGATGAGGTTTCTATTACCTATCTAATTTCTTCTAAATTTTGTAACTTCTTACGGGTACACGTAGGTATTTTCTCTTAAGTTTATTTTAGCCACAAAAAGAAATAATAAAGTGCAAATTCGGTCCAGAATTTAAAACTTAGGAAATTTACAATTTTTTTAAATTCAATGAAATACTGCCTTTAGATCGTAATGAACTCTAGCTTCCTGTATGAATCTTGGGTGAAATTCCCCCAATATGAACCTACTAAAAGTTTAGAACTTAATTTCAAGAAACGAAATTAGAAAAAATGAAATGCTTGCCTACGCTTCATTCATTCTTGATTGGGTTTGAATGGTAACACACGAGCCACAACAGATACATAACTCTTACTTTAATACCTTAAATTTGGAAATTTTTTGATTGTATTATTGACATAGAGGGTGAATCTCAAGTGTAGAAGGAATAAAAAATAAAAAAAAAAGCTTGAGAAGCCTTAGGGAACCTTGAAACAAATATTCAATATTTATCATATTAAGAAAAATTTAGATAAAAATCCACGGGGACAAAAAGGTAATTTTTTCTACCTAATAATTTGAGGGGTTTGGGATGGCTTGTATAGAAAACAAAGAAGAGAGAGGAAGGGAAAATTTGGGTTTTTGTTGAAGGAGGAAAACAAAGAAAGCAGAGAGGATGCCAATGGGACACTTTAATGAAAAATTTGGTAAAAGATTTATCAATAGTCCTAGTAAGAGGATCGATGAGTGTCAGTTTTGGTTGTAGGATCCTTCGATTTGACTACGATGTTCCAGGAAAGGATTCTTACAAGTTTTGTGTTGAAACTCGACCATGATTTGTTTTAGAATTAGATTCAAGAGATTTATAATTTTGATGAGAAAATATATTTTTCATAAATTTGAACTCAATTATTATGGTCTCTATCTTCCTATAAATTAAAAAAATAAAATGGCATCGAATTAGTGGATTCGATATCTTTATTTTTCATGAAGAAACCAAGTCATTTCTAGTTAATGATTGGAAGATAAAAAGCAATTCAAAAAAATAGATTGAAATGTGTCGCTCAGCGAAATCTAGAAAAATTGAACGTTGGAAGAATCGACCGTGGACACACAGCTGCTGGCGACGAGAGAGAAGCGTATTAGCAAAAAGTTGAAATATTTCACAACGTGGCAGGAATGACGGGTCAACCAGTCAACGAGGACGTGTTGTGAGACACCACTTTACTCGCTAAACCGCACACGACCCAGTCTACCCTCTGTAACTCAAACAGTACCAAAGAACTGGAGTTCGATCTGCGTGCTCAAAATACTATCCGACTTGTTCACTAACCAACGACACACGTCCTGCATCTGTACTCCGTCAGACGTGTGGTCAACCGCGTAGCGAACTTCTTTTGTGCTTGAATATCACATGGTATGCGCACGTAGAAAACTTCTTTGGTGCTAGAAAAGCACTTGAGAGCGTGTATGGACTTTCTTTTTGTTCTGTAATCCTACTCGAGAAGGCACACGAAAAGTCAGTAAGTAACAACATTAAAATCTACGTAGCAGTACTTGTACAATTCGCTTGCTTATGAATGCATGCTAGTAAAATTAATTCTAGGTAGCTATTCTTGATTAACAACTACCTAGCAAACTTACTAAGAGTGAAATCAAACTTGCTAGTTGTTGAAATTTCTTGTCTTACCTAGTTTACTGCCTTGATATACTTTACTACTGGTGTAAGTAATCCTGCTATGACAGCGGATGAGATGTTTATTTATCAGCACTCTGGGTGTTGGATGGATGTTATCTCTCCATTGAGCATGTGTGACTTCTGGTGAATGATTGTGTGATCCCTCCCTTTTGAGAATAAGCAACAGAATCGAGTTAAGTCTAGGGTAAGCACGTAAATTGGTGGGTCAAGACTTAGGATTGAACACCTTTAGAGGTCTGAGACCAATGGAATCCTGAAGGGCGATTAGAGGGTGAGACAATATTATAACAAAATAGTGTGTGCACATAAGTAATTTACAGCACGACAATATTTAAAACACAAAATAAGAAACGAACTCAAAAAAATTTAAAACAAAAAGAGTTGAGAGGACGACGGGTGAGTTTATTCTATGGCACCTGCCCAAGAGTCAACTCCCAACTTCGACCAGCTCCTTACCTGAAAAAAATGGAGAATAAGGAATGAGTACAAAAACTTAGTATGTAGCCTGCTTGTAGGCTCTCAATCGTGTCGTTGATATGCTAGGATACCACACTCTTTCTTGTCTTGTTCTTGTTTCTTATTGTAAGTACTTAGGCCCACTTGTTCTTAACTTGGGGTTCCTTATCGTGATTTATTCTAAGGACCTTGGTCCTTGGATTCTAAAACCTTGGTCATCCTTTAAGGGCCTTAGTATCATGGTTCTTTGTTCTTGGTTCTTGTACTTAGAACTAGGGTTTTGATCCATGTTCTATACCTAGATCTTTCTCTTGTTCTTAGTACTTTCTAAGTATTTATTCTGTTATTGATTTATTCTCCAAGACACTCCCCCGAGGATTTACGGCACTAGCCATACACCTGGCAATCCTGTGTCCAAAGCTTGTTACTCAGTGGTAGATCGACTACACTGCATTGTGGACACGTCGTGTTTTAGGACATTAATCACAAGGCTAGGTAGTAGTTACCCTGCACGAAAGATCCATCCTATGAGAGGCCGTTGATCATGTGAGTAACTTGTTTAGGTGGCATGTACCGAGGGGTAGCACCCCCTCACCATAAGTTACTTCATGGCTTGTGGGACGGGTTCACCAGTTAACACTCCCATGGATGCATGCAGACCAACACTCACCATGTTCTTCCCCACCTTGTACCATTGCGAAGGCTAAGTTTTCTGCCCAGGTCTTTGTATCAAAAGTGTGGAAACTCGGGACAAAAGTAAACAATTGGTTCCCTGCTAGGTTAAGGATGTGATGAGAGACTACAAGTAGGTTGCTTAATCGTGACGAGAGGGTACTCTAGAGTTTAGAAGTAATAGAGGGATTATGGACCTAGGGAATCATGTATCTCATTCCCCCTTCCCTCGTTAGAAGAATTTGGCATATATTAATACATATTTTGATTTCCCTCTTATTTTATACACATTGATTGGCAAAAATTTTCCTATGATGGTGTTAATATAACACATGCGAAAGAAATTTGGACTTAGACACTCTAAGTACATCAATTATAGTAAATTAGCTGGCATGTTCAAAAGTATTAAAACTCAATGAGTTTGAATACTAACCTTTTGTCGCTCAATTTTTTTTTTTTTTTCCACGAACCGGTTTCGAACCACCACTAGTGTCTTCTCCACTCTCCTCCGGCCTTAAAACGGATTGTGAAATCTGGTGAGTGACTAAACTTGGGAGGGATTTAGTATATATGAAGAGAGTGTTTGTGAGAGGTTTTTCTCAATGTTTTTCCCAAAAGAAGACCTTCCATGTATGAACATGCAAACATGCAAACATGAATCTATAATATAACACAGGCAAACATGATTGTGGTTTTTCTCAACAAATTTTGATTTCAAATTTGGTGATCTCAAATTTGCATGAACATGCAAACATGACTCTATAAATAGAGTGATCATGGTACATGAAACTTCTTCTTGGTGAAAAACCTGGAGAAAAACCTCGCACAAACACTCTCTTCATATATACAAAATCCCTCTCAAGTTTAGTTACTCACTGGATTCCACAATCCCGTTCTAAGGCCGGAGGATAGTGGAGAAGACACTAGTGGTGGTTAGAAACTGGTTCGTGAGGAAAAAGAAATTGAACTACAAAAGTTTAGTCACTCACTGGATTCCACAATCCCGTTCTAAGGCCGGAGGATTGTGGAGAAGACACTAGTGGTGGTTCAAAACCGGTTCGTGAGGAAAAAGAAATTTGAACTACAAAAGGTTAGTATTCAAACTCATTAAGTTTTAATACTTATGAACATGCTAGTTATTTACTAAAATTGATGTTCTAAAAGTTCCTAAGATCCAAATTGCTTCCGCATGTGTTATATTAATACCATCAATTGGTATCAGAGCATATTTTAGGCACTTTATTTACATCAATTTGATCATGGTGGGTACCATTTCATGGATGAAATTTTGTTGTTGCTAAAGTGGATGGTTTTGGTTTTGGCATTTTTTTTATGCTTCCATTTGATACAATTATTGTAATAAAGCGTAATGTATATGGGCTTTAATGAATAAAGAAAGGTTTTTAATTTTTATGGAGTCATTAGAGTCTATTTGAGGTTGTAATTGATCGAAAATGGAAGAGATAGCAAGCTGAACCGAAGAAGAAGATGGAAGAGGCGGTTTGGGTGTTTTCTCTGCCGTTGGGGTCCGGTTCAACGTTTTTAACGGTTGGTTCGCCCAGTTCGTGATCCTCGGGAGCGGTTCAAGTTATTTTTAATTATTAATGTAATAATTTAGTTAATTGCTTGCTTTAAAATGCCAAAACCACCCACTTTAGTGTGTTTAATTAATTATGCATTATGAATGTATGTTTTAATTAAATAGAAAATGTATATGCATAAAGTATGTCATATAGATTTAAAATCCCACCATAGACTAAGCATGTTTCATGCATTCCAAGTATGTTATAAGTGTTATAATGTATAGTATGCATGTTTAGGGTTCCATGAGTGATGGATATAAATTGTTATATTATTGCATGGAATGGATGATTATATAATTGTTATATAAAGCATGTTATATATTATTTTCAACGTCATAAAACAAGATAGACGTTAAAATCTATAATAAAGATAAGTGCATGCTCACTAAGGGTTAAGAACCGAGCACGATCAATTTTAACAGTTAAAATAGGTCGATGTCTTATAAAATTGCGGTTACAAGAAAGCTCACCTGGCACGATCTTGTCTAAGGCTGAAGGTACTTAAGTTGACAGTTTACGGAATACCTACTACCTGGAGATCGGACCAGTACTTGAGCTTAGTTAGCCCAGTTTTATGAGCATGCTTAAGTGATGTAAAATTTAGAAAAATCACCTAGACTTAAGTTATATTTAATTAGCCGGAATATACTTAAGTAATGAGTATACCCAACCATCTAAAATACTTAGTGGGAGGAAAAAGGTGTATAAGATACATCGTTTTCTGTTCACGCTCTCTGTAAAATTCACACAGTGAGATTCATGCTCGGCCTCGTGTCGCCCTAGGAGCGTCCTCCATTCGGAAGGTATTTGCATGAGTCAATAACAAGGTGAATTGAGAAAGTATTCATAGTAAGTGGGAGAAGGAAGTCAACACGTCCTATGGTCTCCACCACTAGGTTGCACCGTGAGATTCCCTTGTTTCGCCTGCATGTTGCCCTATTGCAACTACCCATTCGGAGGGTCGTAACATGGGAGTCGGAACAACGCAAACTCCAGAAATGGATAGGATTTCTTAGGTCCATTCCCAACTTTGGCTTTTTCATTTGATAGCGTTGTTGGGACCGATCTCTGAGGTCTGAAATTGGTGGGTCACACTTGCGAAGAATTATTAAGAGTTAGTATATTCTTGACCAAAATAGCGATAACTAAAACACTATAGGAACAAGAGTTATTCTGGAATTAGTGTTTAAGTCAAGAATGTCTTGGTTTAGTGAATGAGTGATTGACTGCCCCTCGGTAGCAGTTGCTCTAACTCACTAAAGTATCATTGCAAATTAATAATTTTTGGGAACATTGTTACATTTGCTAAAACTGATTGGATTAAATAGGATTAATTCAAATCACTAATAGAATTTTCTTTATATCCAAGCATGACAAACTCAATAGTACAATTACTCGCTTCTGAGAAATTAAACGGCGACAATTACGCAACTTGAAAATCAAACTTAAACACAATACTGGTAATTGATGATTTAAGGTTTGTTTTAACTGAGGAATGTCCTTCAAACCCCAGCTCAAATGCAAACCGAACAGTTCGGGATGCGTATGACAGATGGATAAAAGCAAATGACAAAGCCCGAGTGTACATTCTAGCCAGCATATCTGATGTTTTGCTAAGAAACACAATGTTATGGGTACTGCTAAAGAGATTATGGAATCTCTAAAAGGGATGTTTGGACAACCGTCCTTCTCCCTTAGACATGAAGCCATAAAATACATTTACAACTGCCATATGAAAGAAGGGACCTCTGTTAGAGAACATGTCGTTTACTATTGAGACTGATTTTCTTTTCATTCGATGACCTAGGTAACTCAATCTTAATCCTGAGCTAACCATGAACTCCTGTTTATTCGAAATTATCCTTAGATTTGCATGGGTGAGAGTGGCTCGAGTTTGCCGACTCAATAGTCCTCCCATTTCAGGGGTAAGACTGGGTGAATAGCTGGGGACGTGGGGTGCAAGATGGAATTCGCTCCTACCCACTTTTAGGGATAGAAGAGAGGTAGTTCTCTTAAGTACTGACTCCAGGTCTTGAACAAGGGGCCCCACCCACTCATTGGCGTGAGATGGATCCGGTTTACTGGTTGGACCACAAACCAATTTTTCATAAGAGAATCAGTGGGACATAAGGAATAAGAAGCAACTTTAGGGGTAAAACGACTAATTGACCCAACTTTAGCTACGAACAACCTGTGAAGGATCAACTTACTAATCTTGGTTATATCAAATGGACAAAAATATATCTATAGTGAAGGGAGTGCAACTACTAGGCTATAGTGGAGTGTCTTAGTAGTTAACGAGTGTTGTTGATTAACAAGGTTAATGAGTTTAACCGGTTAATCTTGGATCGTTGGAGCCCATGATCTATAGGTCCATTAGGTCCCTCTACTAGCTCATATTGGACTAAACAATAGAACAATGTGACGAGTGAGTTCGAAGTGTTCGAATTCAAATTAGGGAATATGCACTACATATATACGATATATTTAACCGCATTTTTGTTTTATGTATGAATTAAACAAAAAGAGAGAATTTGAGATGTTTAAATAACTTTTAAATATTTTAATCAAATATGTGTCGAAATTGATTGGGATTGGCTCTTGAGTTAATATTAAATATTAATTAAATAGTTTAATTAATCATTTAATATTACTTTAATTTGAAATTAATTATTCAAATAAATTGTTGAATTAATAGGAAGAAAGTCAAAGTGTTGACTTCATTTAATGGAAAAATACATGTGAGTGGAATTTTGAGTGTCAAAATTTGGTGATCTCAAATTTGCATGAACATGCAAACATGACTCTATAAATAGAGTAATCATGGTACATGAAACTTCTTCTGGGTGAAAAACCTAGAGAAAAACCTCTCACAAACACTCTCTTCATATTTACAAAATCCCTCTCAAGTTTAGTCACTCACCGGATTTCACAATCCCGTTCTAAGGCGGAGGATAGTGGAGAAGAAACTAGTGGTGGTTCGAAACCGGTTCGTGAGGAAAAAGGAATTTGAACTACAAAAGGTTAGTATTCAAACTCATTAAGTTTTAATACTTATGAACATGCTAGTTATTTACTACAATTGATGTTCTAAAAGTTCCTAAGATTCAAATTGCTTTCGAATGTGTTATATTAACACCATCACATGCACGAGGTCCCATGATTTTTGTTCATAAGATAACATTTATTTCATTTCCTTTCTCCTTCCCTCCATAACATATTTCATGTATGTATCACGCATACATGCATAAACATCACATAATCCATCACATAACTTTACATGGAAAGATGTAACATTTCATACCTATCATACCATAACATATACCATTACAATATATCAAATAATAAATATGTCACTTATCACTTGTCTTGTACCATAACATATTTCATGTCATTTTCATATCATATCACAATGTGTGTAAATATATATATATTGATAAGATAAGGAATCAACTACAAGGGGGGTAAGATTTAGATTACCTTGTTGATCGAATATCTCAAGGCAAGAACATTGTTTGAGATTCAAATCACTCCACAAGCAAGATCGATCATGTCTAGTTTGAATGATTCTTGTTCATCAAATATGTCAAGACAAGAACACTTGATTGAGATTCGAATCACTCCACAAGCAAGATTGATCATGTCGAGCTTGAATGATTCTACATGCAACCTAAACAACATAGAATTGCAAAGAAACTTAGCCATTGGCTAAAGAAAAGCACAAATGCTTCTTTTACTATATTTTCCAAGTCCCCTTACAAATACAACATACATGATTTTATATAGCCTCAAAATGAAACTATTAAAGGCATTCCAAGAATTGTAACATTCATACTTAATAATCATAATTAACCATTATGTAATTGTAACCTAAATAAACAAATAGTCCTAAAATACATTAATGAAATACAATAATTCTAAATTGTAATCCACCCAAAATTTATAACACGAAACTTCATTTTTCTTCATGAATTGAAATATCTTTTGATAATTTCAACAATATTTTCATCATATGCTCATTGAAGCATATTGTATGATTGATGTCTCTTACTTCATATTATATATATATATATATATATATCTGTAATTTAGGTGTCGTATCATAATCATATCGTATCGTAAAGACTTCATGGTCATATCGTTCCATAATTTATCACAACCTTAACATTCTCATACCTATCACAGTGAAATCGTTTCAAGAACATACCTTAGTCATATCATTATAGGAACGTATCCTAACGTTATTGTTCTATCAATCTATCATAATTCTATCCCTTTCTACACATAACCTAACCATATACTTTTATCAATCGATTGTGACCATATCGTTGTTATCAATCTCTCATATCCATAACACTTCTATACGTAACCTAACCTTAACGTTTCATCAACATATCTTACTCCTATCATTACATTACGTTCAATGAATCCTTTTTGCATCCTATCTCAAACATATCATTGAACACATCGTACAATAAGTATTAACATACAATTCACATATTAAAACATATGAATACCATATCATAAGCATATCGATCAATAAACAATTCACACATATCAATATATATGACACATGCAGAACCACAGGGCACGTGTCAACCTCAAATATAACCATGCAGATAGTAAGGCCTCTTACCTGATTAGCTTAGGCTGGTGTCACCAATTTATCATTTAAAAAGTTGGATTTTGTCCTTTATATTCAAGTCAACCTATATGAACCATGACATCAATGTAAATTTCAATTCTCTAAATTTTACAATGGTCCATGTGTTAGACTTCTTGTGAGCATTAGAGACTCTATGAGCGGAGTTTTGGACGGTTATATATATATATAAAATTTCATTTTCATTAAATATGTTATTTTCTATTATTATTGTTTTACGGAAGATATTGTTACTAGAAAGAATTTGATGGAGTTTCTTGACCTGATATTTCTTCGGTTTTATCTTTTAATGTTCACCAAATCCTTAATTTTTTCTCTATTAAATTTCGTCTTTTTCATCTACTTCCCTCTTTATTAATTTTAATTATGTTCACCATTTACTCTATTAAATTTCATCTATGTATTTTTTAAATTAACCGGATTTATTTTAATTCTTTAAATTTCCCCTTTTTCTTTTAATCAATTCTTTCTCCCATGTCTTCGCTTAAATTTTCTTACCGTATTTCTTTCTTTTTTTTCTTTTCTATTCTATTCTATTCTTTTCCGTTAACCGTTTTGCGTTATAATATCTCCTTTTTCTTTCTTTTTCTTCTTGTATTGTTCAAACTACCCTAACTAGCAAGTGCTTAGCTCAATAGTACTAATACTGTAGTGGAAAGGGATTGGATGGTCTAAAGATAGCGTAGCATTCACGCATCTCATAGCCTAGATACTTACCTTGGTCATTCTTTGGAGTCGTGGAGATCTACTATTTTATTAGGGGCCTCTAATCACATCTTTGGGTAAACATAGGTCTAGATTTTTTATCACCTCTCACTATCCTACCATATTTTGATACAACAACCCTAATCCTCAATCCAACGAATCCTGCTTTTGTTGAAGCAAGAACACCCGAATCAAAGTAACTAACACCTCCTTATACAAAATTCATATCAACCAAGAGATAAGGCTAGAACTAGATGACCTCTTACGATCGAAGATCTAGAAGCAAGATTTGGAAGCCTTGTTTTAAATCGAGTCACTCCGCAATCACACTTAATCAAGGCTTGATTGAATGGCTCGGATGCAATTCTACCACAAGAATTGCTTGAAACTTAGAAATGACAAATATGATGTTCCGATTTCTAGGGAAACGTCTAAATTTGAGATCTCAATTTCATTCATCCACGAATTTAATTTTTACATCACAATTTCTTGGTATTTATACTCCCCATAAATGACGTTTGTGGCCATGATTTAATCCCGATCCCCTTAAATCTACACGAAAGATGAAGTCAATTTGACCATTTGACAATTCCAAACATTATGAAATTAAAAATAATAAAGTTTTCTACCAAACTTTGACATGTTTAGGTCGCTAAGGAGAGAGACATTCTTGATTCTTATCATATTTAGTCCACTAGAAATCTATGGACCTTATCAAGATTCTGCACACGCTATCACGTCCTAATCTTATCAAGATTATCTAGTGCTTGCGAAGCACATGTCGCTCTTACCAATTCTAATTTCCTACGCAGTGGAAAGCATAGAAAACGACATTCATACGAAATTTTATCATAGGGGCATTTTGGTAATTTCTTCCATCATGCATAACATACTCATCCATATTGCTCAATTTGTATTTTAATCATGCATATAATACATAAAAGACATACATACAATACATACTCATAAAAAAAAAATAAAAAAAAAGCTTTTCTGAGGTAGTTAACGTGTATTTTTTACCACCTAAGTTAAGGAATGCTCGCATGCTATCATGTCCTAGCGATCTCTAGAAGTATTACTTGCCTAAAGTCTATGTGGTTACTTTTTTTAATGGTGTTTACCTTCTTGAGCCAGCTATTCCACGTGTTTGGAGCTCAAGAATTTATGGAATTTCTCTCGTAGATCCTAATTCAAGCATAATTATATTAATATTGAAGTCAAGACAAAAAACTGACAAACGGAGGTCGAACGAACAAAATGAGACTCACATGCACTTACACACGTCGGGAAAGGCTTTTCACGTGCAATTCACGCATGGAGGTTTTTTGTAGATCTCGGTTACTCATTGAGTCATTGGATCGGGTTCATGTTGAATTTTTTGTTAGGGTCGAAGGTTAACGAGTTGCACACGCAAGCTTTTGATCGAATCTAGGTTCAGGGATCGGGTTAACCTACATGCATGTCACAATTAGTAGCTGAACGATTCTCTCCACTCAGCATTTACCACTTGTCCTACGGAGCTTCAGACTCACTACTGCCAACGTCGTTTAACGCGTGCCTTCTCCCTTTTTGCCAACATTCATTATTTTAGAAATACAACGAGGTTTCTATTACCTATCTAATTTCTTCTAAATTTTGTAACTTCTTACGGGTACACATAGGTATTTTCTCTTAAGTTTATTTTAGCCACAAAAAGAAATAATAAAGTGTAAATTCGGTCAAGAATTTAAAACTTAGGAAATTTACCATTTCTTTAAATTCAATGAAATACTGCCTTTAGATTGTAATGAACTCTAGCTTCCTGTATGAATCTTGGGTGAAATTCCCCCAATATGAACAGACTAAAAGTTCATAACTTAATTTCTAGAAACGAAATTCGAAAAAATGAAATGCTTGCCTACGCTTCATTCATTCTTGACGGATTTGAATGGTAACACCCGAGCCGCAACAAATACATAACTCTTACTTTAATACCTTAAATTTGGAAATTTTTTGATTTTATTATTGACATAGATGGTGAATCTAAGTGCAGAAGTAATAAATTAATAAATAAATAAAAAATTGCTTGAGAAGCCTTAGGGAACCTTGAAACAAAAATTCAATATATATCAATTTAAGGAAAATTTAGATAAAAATCCAGGGGGACAAAAAGGTAATTTTTTCTACCTAATAATTTGAGGGGTATGGGATGACTTGTATAGAAAACAAAGAAGAGAGAGGAAGGGAAAATTTGGGTTTTTAAGGAAGGAGGAAAAACAAGAAAGTAAAGAGGACGCAATGGGACACTTTAATGAAAAATTTGGCAAAAGATTTATCTCTAGTCCTAGTAAGAGGATCGATGAGTGTCAGTTTTGGTGGTAGGATCGTTTGATTTGACTACGATGTTCAAGGAAAGGATTCTTACAAGTTTCATGTTGAAACTCGACCATGATTTGTTTAAGAATTAGATTCGAGAGATTTATAATTTCGATAAGAAAATATAATTTTTCATAAATTTGAACTCAATTATTATGGTCTCTATCTTCCTAAAAATTAAAAAAAATGGCATCGAATTGGTTGATTCGATATCTTTATTTTTCGTGAAGAAACCAAGTCATTTCTAGTTAACGATTGGAAGATAAAAAGCAATCCAAAAAAATAGATTGAAATGAGTCGCTCAGCGAAATCTAGAAAAATTGAACGTTGGAAGAATCGACCGTGGATACACAGCTGCTGGCGACAAGAGAGAAGCTTATTAACAAAAAGTTGAAATGTATCACAACGTGGCAGGAATGACGGGTCAACCAGTCAACGAGGATGTGTTGTGAGACACCACTTTACTCGCTAAACCGCACACGACCCAGTCTACCCTCTGTAACTCAAATAGTATCAAACAACTGGAGTTCGATCCGGGTGCTCAAAATCCTACCCGACCTGTTCACTAACCAACGACACGCGTCCCGCGACTGTACCTCCGCCAGACGTGTGGTCAACCGCATAGCAAACATCTTTTGTGCTTGAATATCGCATGGTATGCGCACGTAGAAAACTTCTTTTGTGCTAGAAAAGCACTTGAGAGCGTGTATGGACTTTCTTTTTGTCCTGTAATCCTACTTGAGAAGGCACACGACAAATATGTAAGTAACAACATGAAAATCTACGAAGCAGTACTTGTACAATTCTCTTGCTTATGAATGCATGCTAGTAAAATTAATCCTAGGTAGCTATTCTTGATTAACAACTACCTAGCAAACTTACTAAGAGTGAAAACAGACTTGGTAGTTGTTGAAATTTCTTGTCTTACCCAGTATACTGTCTTGATATACTTTACTACTAGTGTAAGTAATCCTGCTATGACAGAGGATGAAATGTTTATTTATCAGCACTCTGGGTGCTGGATGGATGTTATCGCCCCATTGAGCATGTGTGACTCTTGGTGATTGATTGTGTGATCCCTCCCTTTTGAGAATAAGCAACAGAATCGAGTTAATTCTAGGGTAAGCACGCAGATTGGTTGGTCGAGACTTAGGATTGAACACCTTTTAGGGGTCTGAGACCAGTGGAATCTTGAAGGGCGATCAGAGGGTGAGACAATATTATTACAAAATAGTGTGCGCACATAAGTAATTTACAGCACAACAATATTTAAAACACAAAATAAGAAACGAACTCAAAACATTTTAAAACAAAAGAGTTGAGGACGACGAGTGAGTTTATTCTATGGCACCTGCCCAAGAGTCAACTCCCAACTTCGACCAGCTCCTTACCTGAAAAAAATGGAGAATAAGGAATGAGTACAAAGACTTAGTATGTAGCCTGCTTGTAGGCTCTCAATCGTGTCGTTGATATGCTAGGATGCCACACTCTTTCTTCTCTTGTTCTTGTTTCTTATTGTACGTACTTAGGCCCACTTGTTGTTGACTTAGGGTTCTTATCGTGATTTATTCTAAGGACCTTGGTCCTTGGATTCTAAAACCTTGGTCATCCTTTAAGGGCCTTAGTACCATGGTTCTTTGTTCTTGGTTCTTGTGCTTAGAACTAGGGTCTTGATCCATGTTCTAGACCTAGATCTTTCTCTTGTTCTTAGTACTTTCTAGGTATTTATTCTGTTATTGATTTATTCTCCAAGACACTCCCCCTAGAATTTACAGCACTCGCCATACACCTGACAATCTTGTGTCCAAGGCTTGTTACTCAGTGGTAGATTGACTACACTGCATTGTGGACACGTCGTGTTTTAGGACATTAATCACGAGGCTAGGTAGTAGTTACCCTGCACGTATGATCCGTCCTAATAGAGGTTGTTTATCATGTTAGTAACTTGTTTAGGTGGCATGTACCGAGGGGTAGCACCCCCTCACCATAGGTTACTTCATGGCCTGTGGAACAGGTTCACCAGTTAACACTCCCATGTGGTATGAACCAAGAGACATCAATCATACAACATGCTTTAATGAAGATGTAAAGAAAATAATTTTGAAATTATCAAAAGATATTTCAATTCATGCCACATTGAAGAAGAATGAAGTTTCATGTTATAAATTTTGGGTGGATTACAATTTAGAGTTATTGTATTTCATTAATGTATTTTAAGACTTTTTATTTACTTTAGGTTACAATTACATAATGTATAATTATGGTCATTAAGTATGAATGTTACAATTCTTGGAATGCCTTTAGTAGTTTCCTTTTGAGGCTATATAAAGCCATGTATGTTGTATTTGTAAGTGGACTTGGAAAAATATAGTAAAAGAAGCATTTGTACTTTTTTTTAGCCAATGGCTAAGTTTCTTTGCAATTCTATGTAGTTTAGGTTACATGTAGAATCATTCAAGCTCGACATGATCAATCTTGCTTGTGGAGTGATTCAAATCTCAAACAATATTCTTGCCTTGAGATATTCGATCGATAAGGTAAAAAATTTGAGAGGTGAGAATGAGAGCTTCATTTGTGTAAATGAGTGCAAACAGAGTGGCCTAAAATTTCTCGACTGTATACACATGAGAGAGTGTTGTGAGGTCCTTCGTATTCCCATAACTTTTTTTTTTAAAGAAAAGCACAAATGCTTCTTTTACTATATTTTTTCAAGTCCACTTACAAATACAACATACATGGATGTACGCGTCCGTACACTCGTGATGGGATGGGGGTATCCCCCCAGATGCATGAACACACACAATGCATGAGATCCCCCTATTACTACATTTATCTTTAATGACCATAACCCCCCTATCACGTTCCATGCTTCATGTCATTCTCATTTTCAGTTCACATTTCATACACATTTCTATCGGGGTTATGATTCCAGAAAATTTACTGTGTTTCATGTCATACAATTCATGCTGTTCACATTCACATATTCCATACAAACATGCCATAATCATTCAAGGACCACATATCGTCACATGCATAACCTATCACATCAAACTAAGCAGCATACAAAGCATACATGATTTCATACTTAAGCATATTAAACTAGGATACAATTTAATGACACATGCAAATTCACGGGCACGTGCCAACATACAACAAATAATGTGTAATCTACAATGGGTGAGCCACTTACTTGGTAGGCATTAGCCGAAGTACTCCCTAGAGTATAACGTAAGCTCCTAGCTCCTCGTGAACATTCTACGCTTCCTTTAGTGGTTGGTTCCTATTGGTTCATTCGTCACTTTCGTTAGTATTTCACAAATATAATTCATTCCCAACTTGAATTTGTGAAATATGACCTTAAAATGTTCTATTTTACCTTTAACGGGGCCGAAACTAAGTCCGAGAGGGTCAGAACGGTGACAAACGGGCTGGAAATAGGTTTCCTGAGCTGAATAAGCCGCTGGAGCTGAGCCGATTGAGCCGCTGAAGCCGCGCTGCCGATGTGCCACGTGGCACAATCAGAGAGTGATGTGTGTGCAGGGGTCTCGAGTCGAGGCGCGGGTTATCAGATCGCTCACGGGTCTCGACCGTACCGGGTGACGGGCCGTTCGCAGGTGATGGATCGTTTGCGGGTGATGGGCCGTTCGCAGGTGATAGGCCGTTTGCGGGTGACGGAAAAATGCAGGCGAGCTGGCTAATGAGGTTTGGGCTGGAGCGTTTGGGCCGCGGGAACCATCGGGTTCTGGGCCAACCTAAGGAAACTAGGTTCGGTTCGGGTTGCGGGATCCGGCCCTTGGGTCGTACTTCGTCCTCTTCGCCCAACTGCCTGCACGTTTTTCTGATGGCCTTTCTCTCTCCTCGATAACGTCGTCCCGATGTCCTTTTTCCCTCTTTTTTTCTCCGTTCCTGAGTCTCTTATTCACCCTAACTCCATTTTTGGTACAGATTTCGTTTGTAAGGGCCTCACACTCCCAGATCTGGAGAAGTTCGAAAGTCCGACGTTTCGTCTTCCTTGCCGACGGTGTTCAGCGTAAAGGATTCGTCTAAATCTACTCCTGATGTGTGTAAAAGGTTCTGGGATTACTTTTGTGGAGTAAAATGGAGGTTTTGACGTCGACCTCGTATGGTTCGGCTTCGCCGGAGTTTTGTTGGGGTTTTTTGTTCCTTCTCGTTTTTTCACTATTTTCGTTCTTTGCAGGTCGTTTTGGGGTGGCTGAAGGTCGGGGACGAGTTTTGTGGTATCCCAGCCTTCGGCCGCCCTTTGTGGGTCGTGTGCGAGCGAAAACTCCGGCGAGTTTTCGGCTCTGCCGATGACCCCCATTTTTTTTTTGTTTCGGTTTCGTTACATTTACCTTTGAGTGTTAAACACGAGTGTCTCTGAGTGAAATTTTTGTGAGAAGTGTGGAGAGATCCCTTGATAACAAAATGTCACATAATGGAGAAGAAGTACCACTAGTACCAGATCTTTATACAACCATTCTTCAAGCAATTCAAGGTATGATGGAAATGATGATGGAAGATAGACAAGAAAGAAGGGTGCAACAACAAAGACAAGAACGAACATTACAAGAAGATGAAGGTATAGTAGTACAAGAAAGACAAGTTGAAGGAAGATGGAGAGGAAGAAATAACCATGTAACTATTATGCAACCTAGAAGGATGGAAAAAGTACATGAAGATAGAGATGGGGGAGTTAAAACTCAAAATCCCACCATTTTGTGGAATGGCAGATTCTGAGGCATACTTGCAATGGGAAAGACAGATAGAACATGTGTTTGATTGCAACACCTATAGTGAAAATAAGAAGATGAGACTTGCTATTGCCGAATTTACCAATCATGCCGGTGATTGGTACCAACATCTCAAATCCGAGAGAAGAAGAAAAGAGGAGGGTCTAATAGAGACTTGGGAAGAACTTAAAGAACCCATGAGAAAAAGGTATGTTCCAAAACATTATGAAAGAAATTTGAAAACGAAATTGGAAGGTTTGAGGCAAGGAACAAAAAGTGTGGCGGAATATTATCAAGAGATGGAGACTATGATGGAAAGAGCAAACATTAGAGAAGAAGAAGAAGATACGATGTCTAGATTCCTTGGAGGTTTGAATTGAGAAATTGCTCATCTTGTTGACAGAAATCCACCAACATATCTGGAAGACATGTATCATTATGCTCTCAAAATTGAAGACCAATTGAAGGAAGAAAAAGAGCATTAAAAAGGTACACATCAGGAACTAACACATGTTCAAATTCTAAAACTTGAAACAAAGATAGTTTTATGAAAAGAAATGAATCGTTGTCACCAAAAGAAAAGTTTGTGACTGCTAAAAGAGTAGAGGCTGAGAGTTCAAATGGTAAAAAGAATGAAGCTTCAAAGATGGTAAAGGAGAAGTCTAGTTCTATTAATTGTTGGAAGTGTAAAGGGTTTGGACATATGAGCAAAGAGTGTGTTAATAAAAAAAGTTATGGTGATAAGGAATGGTATACTTGATTCAGATGTTGAATGTGAGGATCATGATTCACAGCTTGTAGAAGAAATCGCAGCATATGATAGTGAGTATGTTGAAGAAGGTAATTGCATATCTTTGATCACAAGAAGGGTACTCAATGTTCAAATCAAGGAAGAGAAATTTGAAGATCAAAGGGAAAACTTGTTCCACACAAGATGTTTGATCAAAGAAAACCCATGCAACTTGGTGATTGATAGTAGAAGTTGCACAAATATGGTAAGCAACTTCCTTGTAAAAAGACTTCAACTTTCTGTCCATCCCCATTCAAAACCGTACAAACTTCAATGGTTGACAAACAATGAAGAAATTAAGATGAACTCCCAAGCTCTTGCTTCTTTTACTCTTAGAAGATATAAAGATGAAGTTCTTTGTGATGTCGTAGCAATGCATGCGGGAGACATCTTGTTCGGCCGACCTTGGCAATATGATAGAAAGGTAACATTTGATGGTTTTACGAACAAGTATTCTTTTACTTTGTGTTAGAATAAATTTACTTTACTTCCATTATCTCCATATGAAGTACATTTTGACCAATTGAAATTAGAGAAAAAAGAAAAGAATATGAAGAACAACAGTGGAGAGAAGAAACTAAGGTAAAAGAGAGAGATAAGAGTGAAAAAAAGACAAAAGTGAGGGGCAAAGGATGAGTGAAAACCAAGAAAGAAAAAAAAGTGAGAAAAAAAATATATTAGTAGAGAGAAAAAAAACAATATTCAGACGAGAAAAAAAAAACAATATTCCCACAACTAATCACTTCCATGTACTCGAACTAGAAATTACAAGAAGCAATACAAAGAAGATTCAAGTATCAAATTAAGAAAATAATGGAATGGCTGACATTGGAAAGTGATTAGAAGACTTGTCATTGGTAGTTGAATTACCAATTAAGACAATTTATGAATGCCTTATTTTCTTCGATTAGTATTTAATGACATTTGTAGTTGGTGATTAAACTTTATTATGTTAGGGTTAAAGGACCTATTTAAAGGCATGTAATATTCATGTTTGGAAATAAATTGTTGAAAACAAACAAAACTTTTGTGTTTTCTTGATACCTTTTTGGTGTTATTCTTTTTCAAACCTTCCTTTAGGTTTGATGTCTAAACTGATTCATTGAATTAGTTTTGATCAAGCTAATTCTGGAGTGAATTGTCTTGGTATTTAAGAGTGACCATCCTAAATTCCAAGTTCGATCTAAAAGTCATACATCTTCTAACCAGCTCTTGGTTGGAATCAATTCGTTAAGTTAGCTTTCTCTGTGAACGTTTTGCAAGGATTCTAGAAAGACCTCTAGCTTTGCAAATTCCAGCATTTAGGCGCTTATCAGTTATTATATTCGGTTAGTAATGCAAGCACACACAATATATGACTGTGACCTATCGTTTAAACCATAGCATGACCTTAGGCTTTTTTCAATTCTTGGCAGAGTTGGATGCATGGTACTTTTCTACACACGGCCCACGAACGTATACATGGACCCATCAGACGGATTGGTATACGTGGCCCCTTAGACCCGACTTTGTCGGGCAACACAATACACGTCACTGGACCCTCATAAAAGAAAAGGTCTTCATGATAACATATCGAACATAAATATCGAAGGTATGCATCCGTACTAACATAACATAATGGGGAAGTATCCCGATACACATGACATACATACAGGCACGAGGTCCCATGATTTTTATTCATAAGATAACATTTATTTCATTTCCTTTCTCCTTCCCTCCATAAAATATTTCATGTATGTATAACGCATACATGGATAAACATCACATAATCCATCACATAACTTTACATGGAAAGATGTAAGATTTCATACCCATCATAGCATAACATATACCATCACAATATATCATATCATAAACATGTCACTTATCACTTATCTCGTACCATAACATATTTCATATCATATATATATATATATATATATCTGTAATTCAGGTGTCGTATCATAATCATATCGTATCGTAAACACTTCATGGTCATATCGTTCCCTAATTTATCACAGCCTTAACATTCTTTACCTATCACAGTGATATCGTTTCATGAACGTACCTTAGTCATATTGTTACAGGAACGTATCCTGACGATGTTGTTCTATTAATCTATCATAATCCTATCCCTTTCTACTCATAACCTAACCATATACTTTTATCAATCGATTGTGACCATATCATTTTTATCAATTTCTCATATCTATAGCACTTCTATACGTAACCTAACCTTAACGTTTCATTAACATATCTTACTCCTATCATTATATTACGTTCAATGCATCCTTTTCGCATCCTATCTCAAACATATCATTGAACACATCGAATCATAAGTATTAACATACAATTCATATATTATAACATATTAATATTGATGGTGTTAATATAACACATGCGGAAGCAATTTGGATCTTAGGCTCTTTTAGAACTTCAATTATAGTAAATAACTAGCATGTTCATAAGTATTAAAACTTAATGAGTTTGAATACTAACCTTTTGTAGTTCAAATTCCTTTTTCCTCACGAACCGGTTTCGAACCACCACTAGTGTCTTCTCCACTATCCTCCGGCCTTAGAACGGGATTGTGAAATCCGGTGAGTGACTAAACTTGGGAGGGATTTTGTATATGTGAAGAGAGTGTTTGTGAGAGGTTTTCCTCAAGGTTTTTCACCAAGAAGCCCTTTCATGTTGCATGATCACTCTATTTATAGAGTCATGTTTGCATGTTCATACAAATTTGAGATCACCAAATTTTGACACTCAAAATTCCACTCAAATATTTGGGGTTATGTGGCAAGCATGCATGTTTGAGCTAACCAAATTTTGACACCGCAAAATTCCACTAACATGGATTTTTCCATTAAATGAAGTTAACATTTTGACTTTCTTCATTTTAATTCAACAATTAATTTGAATAATTAATTCCAAATTAAAGTAATATTAAATGATTAATTAAACTATATAATTAATATTTAATATTAATTCAAATGCCAATCCCAATCAATTCCGACACATTTGATTAAGATATTTAAATCTTATTTAAATATATTAGATTCTCTCTTATTGTTTAATTCGTAAATAAAACAAAAATGCGGTTAAATATATCGTATATGTGTAGCGCATATTCCCTAATTTGAATTCGAACACTTCGAACTCATTTGTCATACTGTTCTATGGTTTAGTCCGATATGAGCTAGCAGAGGGACCTAATGGACCTATAGATCATGGGCTCCAACGATCCAAGATTAACCGGTTAAACTCATTAACCTTGTTAATCAACAACACTCGTTAACTACTAGGACACTCCACTATAGCCTAGTAGTTGCACTCCCCTCACTATAGATATATTTTTGTTCATTTGATATAACCATGATTAGTAAGTCGATCCTTCACAGGTTGTTCGTAACTAGAGCTGGGTCAATTTACCGTTTTACCCCTAAAGTTTCTTCTTGTAACTTATGTTTCACTGATCCTCTAATGAACAATTGGATTGTTGTCAAACCAGTAAACTGAATCCCTCCCAAGCCAATGAGAAGGTGGGGTCCCTTATTCAAGACCTGGAGTTAGTGCTTAAGGGAACTACCTCTCTTCTATCCCTAAAAGTGGGTAGGAGGGATTTCCATCTTGCACCCCACGTCCCCAGCCATTCACCCAGTCTCACCCCCGAAATGGGAGGCCTATTGAGTCGGCGAACAAGAGCCACTCCCACCCATGCAAATCTAAGGGTATTTCAGAATAAATAGGAGTTCATGGTTAGCTTAGGATTAAAATCGAGTTACCTAGGTTATCGAATGAAAAGAAAATCAGTCTCAACAGCAAACGACATTATAAAGTGAGAGTGGTTTTCTTCATGGTCCAATCCTATGCAATGTTCATTGCAGACGCCCCCACACACATGTCTTCGCATGTACAATTTAGTGATCACATTGTTTATATCATATACAAAAGTGGGCCGCACCCATAGTGTCCCCAAAATAAGGTACTCAGCCTTATCCTTATACTATAGATCATTTTGACTATATACTTGAACTTGATCCACTCTTATGTCTCTACATATAGTTCAAGTAATCATACTATAGTCAGAGTGTTCTTAGTTTATTGGATTTAGATTAATGATCGTAAAGTTCACTTTATTCAATAACAATATTTATTGAATAAACAACAACAATAATAACTTTATATAATATGTTTTCGTTTACAAACTATGAGTTTTAGAACATAAAACCCAACAAATACCATATCATAAGCATATCGATCAATAAACAATTCACACATATCAATATATATGACACGTGCAGAACCACAGGGCACGTGTCAACCTCAAATATAACCATGCCTATAGTAAGGCCACTTGCCTGATTAGCTTAGGCTGGTGTCACCAATTTATCATTAAGAAAGTTCGATTTTGTCCTTTATATTCAAGTCAACCTATATGAACCATGACATCAATTTCAATTTAAATTCTCTAAATTTTACAATGGTCCATGTGTTAGACTTCGTGTGAGCATTAGAGACTCTATGAGCGGAGTCTTGGAGGGTTATATATATATATATATATATATATATATATATATATATAATTCCATTTTCATTAAATATGTTATTTTCCATTATTACTTTTTTAGGGAAGATATTGTTACTAGAAAGAATTTGATGGAGTTTCTTGACATGATATTTCTTCGGTTTTATCTTTTAATGTTCACCAAATCCTTAATTTTTTCTCTATTAAATTTCCTCTTTTTCATCTACTTCTCTCTTTATTAATTTTAATTATGTTCACGATTTACTCTATTAAATTTCATCTATGTATTTTTTAAATTAACCGTATTTATTTTAATTCTTTAAATTTCCCCTTTTTCTTTTAATCAATTCTTGCTCCCACATCTTCGCTTAAATTTTCTTACGGTATTTCTTTCTTTTCTATTCTATTCTATTCTTTTCCGTTAACAATTTGGCTTTACAATATCTCTTTTTCTTTCTTTTTCTTCTTGTATTTTTCTTTTGTTTTTCTTTTATATTTTGTTAACAGTATTCTCGATTTCCATCCGTATTTCATTTTGCTCGATTTGTGCTAATTAAGTATCGTGAACTCGCGTAGGTTTACTTGGATTTGAAAGGGAAAAATTAAACTACTAATAAATGCTATTAAATGCTATTAAATACAAATCGAAGAAAATAAGGCATTCATACAGACTACTAATAAATGCTATTAAATACAAATTGAAGAAAATAAGGCATTCATGAATTGTCTTAATTGGTAATTAACTCACAATGACAAGTCTTCTAATCACTTTCCAATATCAACCACTCCATTATTTTCTTGATTTGATACTTGAATTTTATTTGTATTGCTTCTTGTAATTACTCGTTCGAGTACATGGAAGTGATCAATTGTGGGATTCATATCATCCCCCTTTCTTTAAAAGGATTTGTCCTCAAATCAAATTCCCCTTTCTTTAAAAGGATTTGTCCTCAAATCAAATTCTTCATTCTTTCCCGTCAAGAATTGAATATTGTTTTTTTTTCTCTACTAATATATTTTTTCCTCACTTTTTTTTCTCACCTTTTTTTTTCTTGGTTGGTTTTCACTCCTCCTTTCCCCCTCACTTTTCTTCTTTTTTTTTTTTCACTCTTATCTCTCTCCTTTACCTTAGTTTCTTCTCTCGGTCTTCATATTCTCTTCTTTTCTTCTCTAATTTCAATTGGTCACAATGTACTTGGAGACAATAGAAGTAAAGTAAATTTCTTACCACACAAAGTAAAAGTATACTTGTTCATCAAACCATCAAATGTTACCTTGCTATCATATTAATAAAGTCGGTCGAACAAGATGTTCTCCGCATGCATTGGTACGACATCACAAAGAACTTCATGTTTATATCTTCCAAGAGTAAAAGAAATAAGAGCTTGGGAGTTCACCTTAATTTCTTCTTTGTTTGTTAACCAATGAAGTTTGTATGATTTTGGATGGGGATGGACAGAAAGTTGAAGTCTTTTTACAAGGAAGTTGCTTACCACATTTGTGCAACTTCCAATATCAATCACCAAGCTGCATGGGTTTCCTTTGATCAAACATCTTGTGTGGAACAAGTTTTCCCTTTGATCTTCAAATTTCTCTTCCTTGATTTGAACATTGAGTGCCCTTCTTGTGATCAAAGATATGGAATTGCCTTCTTCAACATACTCATCATCATATGCTGTGATTTCTTCCACAAGCTGTGAATCATGACCCTCACATTCATCATCTGAATCAAGTATACCATTCCTTATCACCATAACTTTTTTATTAACACACTCTTTGCTCATGTGTCCAAATCATTTGCACTTACAACATTGAATAGAACTAGACTTCTCCTTTACCATCTTTGAAAAGGGAATATGTTATTGTTTACAAACTATGAGTTTTAGGACATAAATCCCAACGTCCTAGAGATTCAGGGTGTGACATGATGAAATCAAAATCCCATAATGGTTCTCCCAACAGGCATTGAGTAATTCTTGCGAAAGAAGTCTTGTGCAATTCCTATTTGAAACTATAGTTGTAAAATTTTTTGAACTTATCTGTTCTACCTCACTTTAAAATTTCTAAGGTCCTCGTAAAAAGTTTGAATGTTCAACTTAAAAAAATAAATCGGGAATTTAATACCTTGTTGGACTTGGGTGCTATACCATATGTAATCTATGAATTGCTTTCTCTATTTTATATTTTCTACCCAAAAGTATTCATATTTTGTTGTCCATTTTATGAGAGTGTTTTAAAAATCAATAAAATATTTATTATTCTTGGGCTAATAACTATTATCTATTCAAGGAATTTTGTTATCCAAAATCTAATAAATCTATGAAATTATCCCAAAATTAACCTTAAATTGTGTTGCATGACCGAAATTAGTTAAATGATTAAGTTTTTTACAACCATAGCATGCATTTACATAGTTTCTTGCATGTACTATAAGTATGTATATTTATTCACATGTCCAACACAAATTGATAGTTAAGCTAGGAAATGATAAAGAATATTGTCGTTTTCTTTCTTTTCATGGTGGCTTTAGTTGGGGCTCAGGTTCCAAGGGTCGCATTACCACCACCAGGACCTTCTAGATATTACATTCATGTGGTTAATGGGCTAAGCAAACTTGGGTTGCTTGTGCATTGTCAGTCTAAAGATGATGACTTGGGGTATCATCGTTTGCTTAATCATGGAGATGATTACCAATGAAACTTCAAGGTTAACTTTTGGGGAACAACCCTCTATTGGTGCAAATTGGAGACGCCACATGCATATGTGATATGAACGAAAAAACATCAATCATACAATATACTTCAATGAAGATGTGAAGAAAAGGTTGTCAAAGTTATCAAAAGATGTTTCAATTGATGCAACATTGAAGAAGAATGAAGTTTGATTGTTATTAATTTTGGGTGGATTACAATTTAGAGTAATTTAGAGTTATTGTATTTTAAGACATTTATTTACTTTAGGTTACATTTACATCATGGCTAATTATGGTCATTAAGTATGAATTTTACAACTTTTGGAATGCCTTTAATAGTTTCATTTTGAGGTTATATAAAGCTATGTATGTTGTATTTGTAAGGAAACTTTCTTGCTAATGTTGATGAATTGATTCACAAGTGGATCTATAAAAGATAGAGAAGCTTTATTATCTCCTTTGGGTAGAATTATCCTTGAGGAATAAATGAAAAATAATGGGATAACACAAAAAGGTTTTTTTTTTTTTTTTTTTGTATGAAATGTATTTGATAATGAAGTGTATTGTTGTTCTCCAAAATTTTAAATTATGAAGAAAAAAAAATTAAATTTGTATATGAATACAAGTTTTCAAAATTGTAATATCTTTTATATTAAAACTAAAAAAAATAATGATTTTTACTTCCCAATCTTAGAGAAAGTTTAGAATAATAAAATCTAAAATAGGTATTAAACGCTCATGTTTCTGCCATCATCACATCAATTTTAAAATAGGATGGTAGGCACAATCCTTGAATTTTCATACATCTTATTAAAAGTTTCACATATTATATTGAAGTTCCACAATCTTTCTTGATGTCCGATTTTCAAGAATTTTGATCTCGACCAAAACTAAAAATATGAAAAAGCAAACAAAAAATGAAAAGTAAAATAAAATAAAACAAGAAAATTCGATAAAATATAAATTTAAATTAAGATAAACAACACCAAAATTAAATACAAAATAATATTTAATTACAAGAGGGTACTCTTAAATTTTTTTATAAAGGCGAAAATGGTGTTGGGATATACGAACACAACTAGTGAGGCAAACACCTTCTATCGTGTAAAGTCATATTATTCGGTTAGTAATGCGATCACACACAATATATGACTGTGACCTATCATTTAAACCATAGCATGACCTTAGGCTTTTTTCAATTCTTAGTAGAGTTTGATGCATGATACTTTTCTACACATGGCCCACGTACGCATACATGGATCCATTAGACGGATTGGTATACATGCCCCTTAGGCCGGACTTTGTCAGGCACAACACAATACACGTCACTGGACCCTCATAAAAGAAAAGGTCTTCATGATAACATGTCGAACATAAATATCGAAGGTATATGCATCCGTACTAACATAACATAACGGGGAAGTATTCCGATACACATGCCATATATACATGCACGAGGTCCCATGATTTTTATTCATAAGATAACATTTATTTCATTTCCTTTCTCCTTGCCTCCATAACATATTTCATGTATGTATAATGCATACATGGATAAACATCACATAACCCATCACATAACTTTATATGGAAAGATGTAACATTTCATACCGATCATACCATAACATATACCATCACAATATATCATATTATAAACATGTCACTTATCACTTGTCTCGTGCCTTAATATATTTCATATCATTTTCATATCATATCACAATGTGTGTGTATATATATATATATATATATATCTGTAATTCAGGTGTCGTATCATAATCATAATCATATCATATTGTAAACACTTCATGGTCATATCGTTCTCTAATTTATCACAGCCTTAACATTCTTATACCTATCACAGTGATATCATTTCATGAATGTACCTGAGTCCTATTGTTACAGGAACGTATCTGACGCTATTGTTCTATCGATCTATCATAATCCTATCCCTTTCTACTCATAACCTAACCATATACTTTTATCAATCGATTGTGACCATATCGTTTTTATAATTCTCTCATATCCATAGCACTTCTATATATAACCTAACCTTAACGTTTCATCAACATATCTTACTCCTATCATTAAATTACGTTCAATGCATCCTTTACGCATCCTATCTCAAACATATCATTGAACACATCGTACAATAAGTATTAACATACAATTCACATGTTATAACATATGAATACCATATCATAAGCATATCGATCAATAAAAAACTCAAACATATCAATATATATGACACGTGCAGAACCACAGAGCACGTGTCAACCTCAAATATAACCATGCCGATAGTAAGGCCACTTACCTGATTAGCTTAGGCTGGTGTCACCATTTTATCATTGAGAAAGTTCGATTTTGTCCTTTATATTCAAGTCAATCTATATGAACCATGACATTAATTTAAATTTAAATTCTCTAAATTTTTCAATGGTCCATGTGTTAGACTTTGTGTGAGCATTAGAGACTCTATGAGCGGAGTCTTGGAAGGTTATATATATATATATAATTCCATTTTCATTAAGTATGTTATTTTCTATTATTACTGTTTTAGGGAAGATATTATTACTAGAAAGAATTTGATGGAGTTTCTTGACATGATATTTCTTTGGTTTTATCTTTTAATATTCACTAAATCCTTAATTTTTTCTCTATTAAATTTCCTCTTTTTCATCTGCTTCCCTCTTTATTAATTTTAATTTTTGATGGAGTTTCTTGACATGATATTTCTTCTTTTTCTTCTTTTATTTTTCTTTTATTTTTCTTTTCTATTTTGTTAACAGTATTCTAAATTTCCATCCGTATTTCATTTTGCTCGATTTGTGCTGATTAAGTGTCGTGAACTCGCATAGGTTTACTTTGATTTGAAAGGGAAAAATTGAACTAGCTCCAAGTACGATTTAGGGACTTCAACTTAGCTACCTTGGTAAGTTTCTTCACTACTGTTTTGGTTCGATGAATTGTTTGAAGCACGAGTGGCGGATGCCCTGTGGTCCTTGCTTGTGTCATCCCTTGTGATTTCTATATCTGAATATTATGTTATAACGTGTTGTAGGATCATTCGATTTGACTACGATTTTCCAAGAAAGGATTCTTATAAGTTTCGTTTTGAAACTCGACCATGATTTATTTCAGAATTAGATTCGAGAGATTTATAATTTCTATAAGAAAATAAATTTTTTCCAAAATTTGAACTCAATTATTATGGTCTCTGTCTTCCTAAAAATTAAAAATATGGCATAGAATTGGTTGATATCTAGAGTCGCCACTATCGTCTCATGCATAATAAAAATCTAAGAATGCTCATCTTTATTAGGGAAAAAATTTAAAACTTCAGAATACGTTCAAACATTGGAAAATACTGCCGGACTTACGTGTTTCAAACCTCATGCTGAAGTTCAAAAAGATAAAAACGATTACAAATTAAATAATATAAATGAATGAAATGCAAATGCCCTATCCTAATCAAGACTAGGAATTTAAATATGCAACTATCCTATGCACGCGCCACAGTCTCTAATCACAATGTCACTGTCAACCGTACATGGGAGACTTGCCTTTACCTGAAAAACAATATGGCACACGGCCCGAAGAAATACTCAGTAAGTGACCCCACTATAGGGGCAATGCTAATGCAAACACATGCAATCATGAAATTAGGGATCTATCTCTAATCATCTAAGGGGTGGCCTCCAGTCTCGGACAAATTGGATGTGTAATACTTCCCTACACATGACTCACACGTGCAAGTGTGAATCCCCGGGGCGCTCGCACACCCCCTAGACCCTCTGGTCAAGCTAATCTGTAACGACGTCCGAAGGTTAGCGGAACCCCATAGTGTCATGCACCTCATGAATACCCTCATCTATGTGCATTCGCACCTGTGCGCATTCGCGCTCATCATACGTTGCGCGTCCGCACTCATCATCTCTAAGGGAAATAGCCCTATGCTTATGAACATACAATATGCATGAGGCCCCTCTGAATTCATCATAATGTCTCTTCTGACACAACCCTCTAGTCTCATCTCTTTGTTACTCTAGGTAACACATACTCGTGGATATTTATATTAATATCATTTTCACGCTCTTAGAGTTGTGTCCTATGTCGATCTAACGACATGATGCAATGTGGCACTCATCATCATATAACATGCTTAATATGGAAAATATCATCATATTAAGGTAAACGTCATGCAATCATCATACTCATCATATTGCAACAAGGTGCATCAAACATATCAAGTACGTCATACATCAAAATATATATGTACTGCGCACATCATCAAGTATCGTAACCCACACATCATCATAACTCATACAATTTTTAGCCTATCCTATAGTAAGGCCACTTACTTGGTTGGCCTTAGCCGAAGTACTCCCTAAATTGCTAAACGTAAGCTCCCGTTCCATGAGAGCTGCTTCCTACGTTGCCGGGGTTTGTTTCCTATCATACCGTTCACCACTTTTCGTTAGTATTTTACAATTAATTTACCTATAATTCAATAAATGTGAAATATGGCTCTAAAATGGCTTTGAATACCTTAATCGGGGCCGAAAATAGGTTTGGGAGGGTCAAAATAGTGGAAATCGAGCTGAAAATAGGTGAGCCGAGCCGAACAACCGCTGGGAGCCGCCGGAGCGTCACCGGAGGGAGCCTGAGCCGTTTGCGCCGAGTCGAGCTGAGGGACCGCCTGTGCCGCTATGTGACACGTGGCAGCAGCAGAGTGAGCCATGTCGTACGGTAGTGTCGGGTCGAAGCGCGGATCGCAGTCCGGTTCGGGTCGTGGTCTGGGTCGCGGGCTACGGAGGCTACTAGGCCAAGACTATCGTTGGGCCTTGGCTTACTGGGTAGGGCCGCAAGTTTTTTGGGTTGCAGGCTGGCTCGATTGAACCGTAGGTCTGGTCCTGAGTTGGTTCAACTGAACCGTAGCTTCTGGGCTGGTCTGAGGTTTAGGCTGCTGTAGTTGGGCTGGGACGAAGGTAGAGGCCGAGGGAAAGAATGGGCTGGCTAGCTTGGGTTTTGGGTTTGCGTTGACCTGGATTCGTGGATCTCGTCTTCCTTACTCGACTTCAGCCGATTTTCCAGCAAGTTTTCTCTCAACTTCCCGCGGCGTTTCCGTTGCCGATTTCGGTCCTCTTTCTTCCTTTTCCTCATTTATCGTCCTTCTTTCTTTTCTGGGAGTTTTGCGGCCTAAAGGTTCCTAAAACCACAGATCTAAGAACGATTAGGAAAACCCAATTTTCCGACCTCGGTTACCGACAACGACGCTTACAAAAAAGCACAAAACGCACCTTAAGTTATTGTGTTTTCATTAGGGATCCTTCTCGTGGTGGTAACAGGTCGTTTGGTGTCGATTTGAGGGTAGTTTAAGGGCTCATTGGAGAAACTAAACGCTCGCCGACGTTTGTCCGAAATCTCTCTCTCTCTCGCAATTTTCTATCTTTTCTCCCTTTGCAGGTATTCTGATGGTGCTGGGAGTCGTGGGCTGAGGGCTGGGCGTGGTGTGGTCATCGTTTCGCGTGGGGTCCGCGAAACTCGGCAGTCGCCGTAACACTCGCAAATTTTCCGGCAACTGAGTTTTTCTTTTTTTTTCTATTTTTTTTTTTCGTTTTCTCGTTTTCTCGTTTTCTTTTTCTTTCCTTTTTTTTTCTTTTTTCTTTTTTTCTTTCTCGGTTGTTACAATAAGCATATCGATCAATAAACAATTCATACATATCAATATATATGACACGTGCAGAACCACAGGGCACGTGTCAACCTCAAATATAACCATGCCGATAGTAAGGCCACTTACCTGATTAGCTTAGGCTGGTGTCACCAATTTATCATTAAGAAAGTTCGATTTTGTCCTTTATATTCAAGTCAACCTATATGAACCATGACATCAATGTCAATTTCAATTCTCTAAATTGTACAATGGTCCATGTGTTAGACTTTGTGTGAGCATTAGAGACTCTATGAGCGAAGTTTTGGACGGTTATATATATACATATATATAAAATTCCATTTTCATTAAATATGTTATTTTCTATTATTATTGTTTTAGGAAAGATATTGTTACTAGAAAGAATTTGATGGAGTTTCTTGACATGATATTTCATTGATTTTATCTTTTAATGTTCACCAAATCCTTAATTTTTTTCTCTATTAAATGTTCTCTTTTTCATCTACTTCCTTCTTTATTAATTTTAATTTTTGATGGAGTTTCTTGACATGATATTTCTTCGGTTTTATCTTTTAATGTTCACCAAATCCTTAATTTTTTCTCTATTAGATTTCTTCTTGTTCAATCTACTTCCCTCTTTATTAATTTTAATTATGTTCACCATTTACTCTATTAAATTTCATCTATGTGTTTTTAAAATTAACCGTATTTATTTTAATTCTTTAAATTTCTCCTTTTTCTTTTAATCAATTCTTGCTCCCACATCTTCGCTTAAATTATAGCTATATATGGTAAAGCTATATCCGGTAAAGCTATATATGGTAAATAGCTATATATAGTAGATGGTTAAATCTGGTAAAGCTATATATAGTAAACTGAACCATATATATATCCCGTCCGGTAGAGCTTTGAAAATATACTTTCTATTCTTTGTAATTCTCTCTTACTGTACATACGTGAAGTCATCAATAAAAAAATCCTTTTTGCTAGAGTTCTCCTTGCACTTTTCTCTATCCTGTTCTTTGTGTTCATCTAGATCGAGCGTGTGCGTTGTTATGCGATCCTAACAACTGGTATCAGAGCTAGGCGAAATTCACCATGATCTGTGAAGATGGAAAGTTAAAAGATTGGAATTGAGAAGTTCGATGGATCCGATTTCAATTTCTGGAAGATGCTGATTAAAGATTATCTATACTAGAAAGATCTTCACGAACCTCTGTTGGGGGTAAAGTCGGATACCATGACCATGGAACAGTGGAAGCTCAAGGATCGACAAGCCTTGGGGCTGATCCAGTTGACGTTATCCAGAAACGTGGCGTTCAACATTATCAAGGAGAAGACAACGTCAGATCTATTGAAGGTGCTGTCAAATATGTATGAAAAACCATCGACTATGAACAAGGTGTATTTGATGCGGAGATTGTTCAATCTACAGATGTCTGAAGGTGGACTTGTTGCTGATCATATAAATGAATTCAATATGATCATAAGTCAACTTAGTTCGGTGGAAATTAATTTCGAAGATGAAATTAAAGCGTTGATTTTGATGTCATCCTTACCCGAGTCATGGGATACTATTGTTGCCGCAATTAGTAGTTCCCGAGGATCTGATAAACTGAAGTTTGGTGAAATTCGAGATGTAGTTCTCAGCGAAAGTATTCGCAAACTAGAAACTGGAGATTCATCAGGCAATGCTCTCAGTGTTGATCGAAAGGGAAGAAGTAAATCAAAAAGCTCAAACAAACATGGGCGATCAAAATCAAAGAACGGGCAAAAATCTCTAAACAAACCCAACGTAACGTGTTGGAGCTGTGAGGGAAAAGGACACTTTCGAACAGATTGTACAAAACTGAAGAAGAAGTAGAATCATAAATCTGAAGATGATGATGATTCTATATATACAATAGAAGATACTGAGGACGTTTTAATCCTTAATGTGGACAGCCCAGCTGGTTCCTGGATTTTGGATTCAGGTGCATCGTTCCATTCATCTCCAAGTAAGGAATTGTTTCAAAATTTCAAATCAGGAAATTTCAGGAAGGTGTATCTTGCCGACAACAAAACTCTGGAGATTGAAGGGAAGGGCGATGTCTCCATACAAACTCGAGCAGGAAATCAGTGAACATTACAAGATGTCAGATACATTCCTTGTCTCAAGAAGAACCTGATCTCTATTGGTCAGTTGGATAGCACAGGCTATACAGTAGAGTTTGGAAAATGTTCATGGAAGATTGTGAAGGGCGCCATGGTTGTTGCACGTGGCACAAAATCCAGAAACTTATACACTACTGCAGAGTGTATAAACATGACTGCTGTTGCTGAGAGTGCTTCCAATTCAAGTCTATGACACGATAGACTTGGACATATGAGTGTCAAAGGAATGAAGATGCTGACTGCGAAAGGAGCTTTAGAAGGCTTAAAATCTGTTGATATGGGTGTTTGTGAGAGCTGTGTTATAGGCAAACAGAAACAAGCTAGTTTCACAAAGGTTGCTAGAGAACCGAAGAAAGTGCGGTTGGAAATGGTCCATACAAACATTTGGGAACCATCTCCAGTTTCATCACTTAGTGGATCAAGGTACTACGTCACCTTCATCAATGACTTCAGCAGGAAGGTATGGGTTTACTTTCTGAAACACAAGTCAGATGTGTTCACCACCTTCAAGAAGTGGAAAGCTGAAGTTGAAAATCAGACTGGCTTGAAGATCAAATGCCTGAGGTCTGACAATGGAGGAGAGTACAACAAATTAGAGTTTATAACATTTTGTGCAGCAGAGAGAATTAGATTAATAAGAACAATTCCCGGTAAGGCAAGACAAAATGGTATTGCAGAAAGGATGAATAGAACATTGAATGAGCGAGCAAGAAGCACGAGGATTCATTCTAGACTACCAAAGACATTATGGGCTGATGCTGTGAACACAACATATTTGATTAATAAAGGGTCGCCAGTACCCTTGAAGTTCAAATTGCCCGAAGAAGTATGGACAGAAAAAGAACTCAAGAACTCTCACTTAAGAACTTTTGGTTGTACTGCGTATGTTCATGTTGATCTAGAGAAGAGAGATAAGCTTGATGCTAAGGCCAAAATGCTACTTCATAGGCTATGGCTCTAACATGTTCGGGTACAGGTTTTTGGATGAGAAAAATATGAAAATCCTAAGACACTACGATTTGACCTTTGATGAAAATGTCATGTACAAGGACAGAGAGAAGATAAACCCTGAGACTACAAAGCAAGTGGGAGTTGAACTTGAGTGGCAGGAAAATTCACGCAGTGATGTTACAACAGAAGCTCAAGAAACTCCTGATCCTATTGCTGAAGAACCAGACGTGGAGCAAGTTGCACCTGAGCAGGTGTTGAGAAGATCATTCAGAACTATCAGAGCACCAGATAGATATTCAGCCTCATTACATTATCTGTTGCTGACTGACGAAGGAGAACCAGAGTCCTTTGATGAGAGGCCCTCCAAGTGGAAGATTCAACCAAGTGGGAGTAAGCCATGGATGATGAGATGAGCTCACTTGAAAAGAATAATATGTGGGTGCTGACTGAGTTGCCTACAGGAAAGAGAGCTCTGTTGAACAAATGGGTGTTCAGAATCAAAGTTGAACCAGATAGCAGAAGGAGGTTTAAGGCTCGATTAGTAGTTAAAAGATATTCACAAAGAAAAGGCATTGATTATGCTGAGATCTTTTCTCCAATGGTGAAATTAACTACTATCCGAATTCTGCTGAGTATTGTTGCATCGGAGAATTTGCACCTTGATGTTAGGATCGCACAACAACGCACACGCTCGATCTAGATGAACACAAAGAACAGGATAGAGAAAAGTGCAAGGAGAACTCTGGCTAAAAGAATTTTTTTATTGATGACTTCACGTATGTACATTAAGAGAGAATTACAGAGAATAGAAAGTACATTTTCAAAGCTCTACCGGACGGGATATATATATAGTTCAATTTACTATATATAGCTTTACCAGATTTAACCATCTACTATATATAACTATTTACCATATATAGCTTTACCAAATATAGCTTTACCGGATATAACCGTTGACCAAGCTATAAATAAGCAGCAGACTCCATAACCTAACACTTGGGAAAATGGATGTAAAAACGGCGTTTTTACATAGAGATCTAGATGAGGAGATCTATATGCAACAACTAGAAGAGTTTCCAGCTCCATGCAAGGAGCACATGGTGTGTAAGCTCAATAAGAGCTTGTATGGACAAAAACAAGCACCGAGACAATGGTACAAGAAGTTTGACTCCTTCATGTGAAAGAGTGGTTTCCACAAGAGTGAAAAGGATCAGTGTTGCTACCTCAAGAAATACATTGATTCTTATGTGTTTCTACTCTTGTATGTGGATGATATACTAATTGCTGGATCAAGTATGAGGGAGATAAACCACTTGAAGGCAAGCTTGTCTTGAGTATTTGAGATGAAAGATTTAGGTGCAGCGAAGCAGATTCTTGGGATGAGGATTTCTCGAGATAGATCTGCTGGCACATTAAATCTATCCCAAAAGCAGTACATTGAGAAGGTGTTGTCTAAATTAAAGATGAATAATGCTAAACCCAGGACTACCCCCTTGGTAAATCATATTAAATTGTCAAAGAGGCAATCTTCCAAGACCGTTGAGGAACGTGAGCACATGGCATCAGTTCCGTACGCTTCTGTAGTTGGGAGTTTGATGTATGCTATGGTCTGCACTAGACTTGACATAACACATGCAGTGGGAGTTGTTAGCAAGTACATGGCAAATCTAGGGAAAGAACATTGGGAAGCTGTGAAGTGGCTTCTGAGATATCTGAGAGGTACATCCAATACTTCACTTTGTTATGGCAATGGCAAAGTAGTTCTACAAGGTTTTGTGGATGCTGATCTGAGTGGGGATGTAGACTCCAGCAAGAACACATCTGGATATATCTACACTATAGATGGAACAGCAGTAAGTTGAATGTCCAAGCTTCATAAATGCATTGCTCTTTCGTCCACTGAAGCTAAGTACGTGGCCATAGCTAAAGCTGGAAAGGAGATGATATGGATGACAGACTATCTAGAAGAATTAGGCAGGAAACAGTGCAAGAAGATCCTTTATACAGATAGTCAGAGTGCCATACAGTTGGTGAAAACCCAGTCTATCATTCAAGGACAAAACACATTAGAAGACGATACTATTTCACTCGTAGGTTAGTGGAAGAAGGCGATATGTGTTTGGAGAAGATGGAGAGTGCAAAGAATCTAGCAGACATGTTGACAAAATGTGTTGATAATGGAAAATTAAGGTTATGCAAAACCTTAATTGGTATGGTATGGCATCAGTCTCCAAGTGGGAGAATTGTTAGGTTAGGGAGTCTGCTCCCTGTATTTATAGCTTGGTCAACGGCTATATCCGATAAAACTATATTTGATAAAGCTATATGTGGTAAACCTATATCTGGTAAAGCTATATATAGTAAACTGAACCATATATATATCCCGTCTGGTAGAGCTTTGAAAATGTACTTTCTATTCTCTATAATTCTCTCTTACTGGACATATGTGAAGTCATCAATAAAAAAATCCTTTTAGCTAGAGTTCTCCTTGCACTTTTCTCTATCTTGTTCTTTATGTTCATTTAGATCGAGCGTGTGCTTTATTGTGCGATCCTAAAAGATGCATATTTGGAACGACTTCCAAATAAGTTAAGAACTTCTTAAGCCATACAGATTCGTTTACTGCTTCACAAGTAGCAACATACTCAGCCTCCATGGTGGAATCAGTAATGCAACCTTGCTTTATGCTTCTTCATATCATTGCTCCTCCGTTCAGAGTGAAGACAGATCCTGATGTCGATTTCCTCGAATCTACATCGGTCTGAAAATCTGAGTCAGTGTACCCTGTAAGGATCAGATCCTTACCACCGTACATAAGCATATAGTCTCTCATTCTCCTAAGATACTTGAGGATATTCTTAACGGTAGTCCAATGATCACATCCCGGATTGGACTGATATCTGCTGACAATTCCCACAGCATAGCATATGTCAGCTTCTTTAGAAATCTCACTTAATACTAGTTTGCTACAAGGTTGATGATTTCTTACGTGTTCTTCCTCTAAGAATGTAGCGTTGTTGATACAAACACTCTATTTTCTTGAGGGTCATAAAACAAACCACATTTCGTCTCTTTGGGGTATCCTACGAATATACATAATTTTGAACGACATTCTAATTTCTTGTGGTTTTGCAACAACACATGTGCTGGGCATCCCCAAATTCTAAAGTGACGTAAACTACCTTTACACTCTTTCCATAACTCATATGGTGTTTCTGAAACACTCTTAGAAGGAACCATGTTCAAAATGTATGTAGTAGTCTCCACTGCATATCTCCAAAACGGATCAGGTAAGTGAGCGAAACTCATCATAGACCGAACCATGTCTAACATAGTTCTATTTCTCCTTTCTGATACACCATTCTATTGAGGCATACCAGGGGCTGAGAGTTGAGACGTTATTCCATGTTCTATCATATAGTCTTGAAATCTTAAGTCCATATACTCTCCACCTCAATCTGATCGAAGTGTTTTAATAGTTTTACCTAATAGATTCTCAACCTCAGTCTTATACTCTCAGAATTTTTCAAGAGCTTCGGATTTGTGTTGCATTACGTAAAGATAGCCATACCTTGAATAATCATCAATAAATCTGATGAAATATTCATACCCTCTTCGTGCTTTGACATTCATTGGACCACAGAGATCTGTATGCACAAGTTCCAAGGTTTCTTTGGCTCTATAACCTTTTTCGAAAAACGATCGTTTAGTCATTTTACCCTTAAGACAAGACTCACATGAAGGTAAAGAGTTATCTTCTAACTCATTTAGAAGTCCTCTTTTAACCAATCTCTCAATCCTATTGAGATTAATGTGGCCTAGTCTTAAGTGCCAAAAATAGGTATTAGGAGAAATCTTTTGTCGTTTATTTTGAGTTTCAGCTGTTTTAAACATCTCGGTATTTAAAATAGCTTTTGTTTCGCTCGGTTTTAACATATATAAGTTGTTTTCTAGTTTTGCAAAACAAATATGAATATCTCTTTTGCAAATGAACACTTCATTGATTTCAAAAGATACTTTATACAATTGTTCTAATAAACAAGAGATAGATATTAGATTTCTTTTCATTCCAGGAACAAAACGTACATTATATAATATAATGAATCTATCTCCAAAAAATAATTTTAAATTTCCTATTGATCTTGCTGAGACAACCTCTCCTGTTCCAACCCTAAGTGTTATCTCGCCGTCCGCAAGCATTCTCCAGGAACTAGTTTCCTAGAAAAAAGAACAAATATGATTAGTGGCCCCTGAATCTAGTATCCAAGTTGAGTTATCATACTCTACTAAACATATTTCTACAATGAGTAAATCATATTTACCTTGTTGTGTCTTTTCGGTTTTTTTCTCTGCAAGGAATTTTGGGCAATTTCTCTTCTAGTGCCCGTTTTCGTAGCAGTGGAAACATTTTCCTTTATCTGCTTTTTGAACCTTGTATTTGCGGTCAGTAGGAATCTTATTTTTCCCCCTTGCCCTTCTTCTTTATCAAAACACTTTTAGAAGTTGAAGGTCTGGACTTTTTTTTGGAGGACGATCCTCGTAGTAATTTCTTAGAGATAGCAACATTTTCTTCTCCTCTTTGACCCTTGTTCATTAAGAGGGACTGATAAGTCTGTAGCTCATTGAGAAGAGCAGTCAAGTTATATTCTATCTTGTTCATCATCACATTTGTGCCGGAACTAGAAGAAGCTCTTCAGAAGAGACTCCATGATAAAACTGACTTGACTCTTCTCATCAATGACATCTCCATTTTCTTCTGCCATATTGAAATGGACCATGATGTCCAGGACATATTCTCTAACTGAGGTCCTCTCTTTCATACGGCAGTTGTAAATGTATTTTATGGCATCATGTCTAAGGGAGAAGAACAATTGTCCAAACATCCATTTCAGAGATTTCCTAATCTCTTTAGCAGTACCCATGACATCGTGTTTCTTAGCCAAACATTAGATAGGCTGCTAAAATGTATACTCAGGCTTTGTCATTTGCCTTTGTCCATCTGTCATATGCATCCCGAACTGTTCTATTTGCATTTGAGTTGGGGTTTGGAGGACATTCCTCAGTTAAAACAAACCTTAAATCATCAATTACAAGTATTGTGTTTAGGTTTGATTTCCAAGTTGCGTAATTCTTGCCATTTAATTTCTCAGAAGTGAGTAATTGTACTTGAGTTTGTCATGCTGTGAAATAAAGAAAATTCTATTAGTGATTTGATTTAATCCTGTTTAATCCAATCAGGTTTAGCAAATGTAATAATGTACCCAAAAATTTTTAATTTGCAACGATACTTTAGTGAGTTAGAGCAACTGCTACCGAGGGGCAGTCAATCACTCCTTCACTAAACCAAGACATTCTTGACTTCAATACTAATCCTAGAATAACTCTTGTTCCTATAATGTTTTAGTTATCGCTATTTTGGTCAAGAATATACTAACTCTTAGTAATTCTTCGTAAATGTGACCCATCAATTTCATACCTCAAGGATCGGTCCCAACAAAGCTTTCGAATAAAAAAGCCAAAGTTGGGAATGGACCTAAGAAATCCTATCCATTTCTGGAGTTGGCGTTGTTTCAACTCCCATGTTACGACCCTCCGAATGGGTAGTTGCTCTAGGACAACATGCATGCAGAACATGGGAATCTCATGGTGCAACCTAGTGGTGGAGACCATAGGACGTGTTGATATACTTCCTTCTCCCACCTACTATAAATATTTTCTCTATTCACCTCGTTATTGACTCATGCAAATACCTTCCAAATGGAGGACGCTCCCAGGGCGACACGAGGCCGAGCATGAATCTCATGGTGTGAATTTTTCAGAGAGCCTGAAAGGAAAACGATGTATCTCATATACCTTTTTCCTCACACTAAGTATTTTTTACGGTTGGGTATACTCATTACTTAGGTATATTCTGTCTAATTAAATATAACTTTAATCTAGGTGATTTTTCTAAAACTTATATTACTCAAGCATGCTCATAAAACTGGGCTAACTAAACTCAAGTTGATAAGATAAGGAATCAATACAAGGGGAATAAGATTCGGATTACCTTGTTGATCGAATATCTCAAGGCAAGAACATTGTTTGAGATTCGAATCACTCCAGAAGCAAGATCGATCATGTCTAGCTTCAATGATTCTCGTTGTTCAAATATCTCAAGACAAGAACACTTGATTGAGATTCGAATCACTTCACAAGCAAGATTGATCATGTCGAGCTTGAATGATTCTACATGCAACCTAAACTATATAGAGTTGCAAATAAACTTAGCCATTGGCTAAAGAAAGCACAAATGCTCCTTTTACTATATTTTCCAAGTCTACCTTACAAATACAAC
>NW_019268555.1:278511-325801 GCF_002738365.1 Cucurbita moschata | reverse complement strand
CTGAATGGCCATAATTAGCCATTATGTAAATGTAACCTAAAGTAAATAAAATGTCTTAAAATACAATAACTTAAAATTACTCTAAATTGTAACCCACCCAAAATTTATAACCATCAAACTTCATTCCTCTTCAATGTGACATGAATTGCAACCTCTTTTGATAATTTTGACAACATTTTCTTCACATCTTCATTGAAGTATATTGTATGAATGATGTTTCTTGGTTCATATCATTCTCCACTTCTTCAAGAGGATTCATCCTCGAATCTATTTGTGAAACTTTGCTGCAAAACATAAGATATGAAAATACAAAGGCCCTCACAACAATCTATCATTTGTATACACTCAAGCATTTTTTTAGGCCACTCTGTTTGCACTCATTTACACAAATGAAGCTCTCAATCTCACCTCTCAAAATTTTGAATAGAGCAAAGATTGAATTTTGAACTCTGGGTCTATTAAAATCTAAAAAGATGAAATTAAATAAAAATCAAATTGAAAAAAAATGCAAAGGAAACATATATCCGATATTGAGCCTGAAGCTCTGATACCAAATGATAAGATAAGGAATCAATACAAGGGGAATAAGATACGGATTACCTTGTTGATCGAATATCTCAACGCAAGAACATTGTTTGAGATTCGAATCACTCCAGAAGCAAGATCGATCATGTCTAGCTTCAATGATTCTCGTTGTTCAAATATCTCAAGACAAGAACACTTGATTGAGATTCGAATCACTTCACAAGCAAGATTGATCATGTCGAGCTTGAATGATTCTACATGCAACCTAAACTATATAGAGTTGCAAATAAACTTAGCCATTGGCTAAAGAAAGCACAAATGCTCCTTTTACTATATTTTCCAAGTCTACCTTACAAATACAACATACATGGCTTTATATAGCCTCAAAATGAAACTATTAAAGGCATTCCAAAAGTTGTAACATTCATCCTGAATGGCCATAATTAGCCATTATGTAAATGTAACCTAAAGTAAATAAAATGTCTTAAAATACAATAACTTAAAATTACAATAAATTGTAACCCACCAAAAATTTATAACCATCAAACTTCATTCCTCTTCAATGTGACATGAATTGCAACCTCTTTTGATAATTTTGACAACATTTTCTTCACATCTCCATTGAAGTATATTGTATGAATGATATCTCTTAGTTCATATCACAAGTACTGGTCCGATCTCCAGATAGTTGGTGTTCCGTAAATCGTCAACTTAAGTACCTCCAGCCTTAAACAAGATCTGCCAGGTGAGCTTCCTTGTAACCGCAATTTTATAAGACATCGACCTATTTTAACTATTAAAATTGATCGTGCTTGGTTCTTAACCCTAAGTGAGCATGTACTTATCTTTATTATAGATTTTAACGTCTATCTAGTTTTATGACGTTGAAAATAACCTATAACATGCATCTAACATGCTTTATATGACAATTATATAATCATCCATTCCATGCAATAATATAACAATTTCTATCTATCACTCAAGGAACCCTCAACATGCATACTATACATTATAACACTTATAACATACTTGGAATGCATGAAACATGCTTAGCCTATGGTGGGATTTTAAATCTATATGACATACTTTATGCATATTCATTTTTTATTTAATTAAAACATACACTCATAATGCATAATTAATTAAACACACTAAGGTGGATTGGTTTTGGCATTTTAAAGCAAACAATTAACTAAATTATTACATTAGTAATTAAAAATAACTTGAATCACTCCCGAGCATCACGAACTGGGGGAACCAACCCCTAAAAACGTTGAACCGTACCCCAACGGTAGAAAAAACACCTGAACCGCCTCTTCCATCTTCTTTTTCGGTTAAGTTTGCTTTCTCTTCCATTTTCGATCAATTACAACCTAAAATTGACTATAACGACTCCATTAAAGTTACAGACCTTTCTTCACTCATTAAATCCCGTACACATTAGGCCAATTACAATAATTGTATCCAATTGATGGAGTTAATATAACACATGCGGAAGCAGTTTGGATCTTAGGCACTCTTAGAACATCAATTATAGTAAATAACTAGCATGTTTATAAGTATTAAAACTAAAGGTAATTAAGTACTAACCTTTTGTAGTTCAAATTCCTTTTTCCTCACAAACTGGTTTCGAACCACCACTAGTGTCTTTTTTCAATTCTTGGCAGAGTTGGATGCATGGTACTTTTCTACACACGGCCCACGTACGCATACATGGACCCATCAGACGGATTGGTATATGTGCCCCTTAGGCCGGACTTTGTCGGGCACAACACAATACACGTCACTGGACCCTCATAAAAGAAAAGGTCTTCATGATAACATGTCGAACATAAATATCGAAGGTATGCATCCGTAATAGCATAACATAACGAGAAAGTATCCCGATACACATGACATACATACATGCACGAGGTCCCATGGTTTTTATTCATAAGATAACATTTATTTCATTTCCTTTCTCCTTCCTCCATAACATATTTGATATGAACCAAGAGACATCATTCATACAATATACTTCAATGAAGATGTGAAGAAAATGTTGTCAAAATTATCAAAAAGAGGTTGCAATTCATGCCACATTCAAGAGGAATGAAGTTTGATGGTGATAAATTTTGGGTGGGTTACAATTTAGAGTAATTTAGAGTTATTGTATTTTAAGATATTTTATTTACTTTAGGTTACATTTACATAATGGCTAATTATGGTCATTAAGTATGAATGTTATAACCTTTGGAATGCCTTTAATAGTTTCATGTTGATGCTATATAAAGCCATCTATGTTGTATTTGTAAGGTAGACTTGGAAAATATATTAAAAGAAGTGCTTTTCTTTAGCCAATGACTAAGTTTCTTTGCAATTCTATGTAGTTTAGGTTGCATGTAGAATCATTCAAGCTCGACATAATCAATCTTGCTTGTGGAGTGATTCGAATCTCAAACAAGTGTCTGAGATATTTGATCAACAAGAATCATTCAAGCTAGAAATGATCGATCGTGCTTGTAGAGTGATTCGAATCTCAATCAAGTGTTCTTCTTGCCTTGAGATATTCGATCAACAAGGTAATCCGAATCTTATTCCCGTTGTAGTGATTCTTTATCTTATCAATATTTCATGTATGTATCACCCATACATGGATAAACATCACATAATCCATCACATAACTTTACATGGAAAGATGTAACATTTCATAGCTATCATACCATAACCTATACCATCACAATATATCATATCATAAACATGTCACTTATCACTTGTCTCGTACCATAATATATTTCATATCATTTTCATATCAAATCACAACGTGTGTGCATATATATATATCTGTAATTCAAGTGTCATATCATAATAATATCGTATCGTAAACACTTCATGGTCATATCGTTCCTTAATTTATCACAGCCTTAACATTCTTATACCTATCACAGTGATATCGTTTCATGACTGTACCTTAGTCATATCATTATAGGAACGTATCCTAACGCTATTGTTCTATCGATCTATCATAATCCTATCCATTTCTACCCATAAACCTAATCGATTGTGACCATATCGTTTTTTATCAATCTCTCATATCCATAACACTTCTATACATAACCTAAATTTAACGTTTCATCAACATATCTTACAACTATCATTACATTACATTCAATGCATCCTTTTCGCATCCTATCTCAAACATATCATTGAACACATCGTACCATAAGTATTAACATACAATTCACATATTATAACATATGAATACCATATCATAAGCATATCGATCAATAAAAAATTCACACATATCAATATATATGACACGTGCAGAACCACAAGGCACATGTCAACATCGAATATAACCATGTCGATAGTAAGGCCACTTACCTGATTAGCTTAGGCTGGTGTCACCAATTTATCATTGCGAAAGTTTGATTTTGTCCTTTATATTCAAGTCAACTTATATGAACCATGACATCAATTTCAATTTCAATTCTCTAAATTTTACAACGGTCCATGTGTTAGTCTTCGTGTGAGCATTAGAGACTCTATGAGAGGAGTCTTGGAGGGTTATATATATATATATATATATATATAATTCCATTTTCATTAAATATGTTATTTTCTAGTATTACTGTTTTAGGGAAGACATTGTTACTAGAAAGAATTTGATGGAGTTTCTTGACATGATATTTCTTCGGTTTTATCTTTTAATGTTCACAAAATCCTTAATTTTTTCTCTATTAAATTTCCTCTTTTTCATCTACTTCCCTCTTTATTAATTTTAATTATGTTCACCATTTACTCTATTAAATTTCATCTATGTATTTTTAAAATTAACCTTATTTATTTTAATTCTTTAAATTTTCCCTTTTTCTTTTAATCAATTCTTGCTCCCACATCTTCGCTTAAATTTTCTTACCGTATTTCTTTCTTTTTTGTTCTATTCTATTCTTTTTCATTAACCGTTTGGCTTTACAATATCTCATTTTTCTTTCTTTTTCTTCTTGTATTTTTCTTTTCTATTTTGTTAACAGTATTCTGGATTTCCATCTGTATTTCATTTTGCTCGAGTTGTGCTAATTAAGTGTCATGAACTCGCATAGGTTTACTTGGATTTCAAAGAGAAAAATTGAACTAGCTCCAAGTACGATTTAGGGACTTCAACTTAGCTACCTTGTTTGAAGCACGAGTGGTGGATGCCCTTCGACCCTTGCTTGTGTCATCCCTTGTGATTTCTATATTTGCATATTATGTTATGACGTGTTGTTATGATGTCAAATGTGACGCTTTGAATTTCATGTTTACTTATTATGCTATTGTGAATGTGACATATTATGAAAGTGTCGCAGCATAGAGTACATTCACCTTATGTAATGATAAGAAATGGTTATGTAATGTATGAAATGAACAAAGATATGTATTGCACCAAAGATACATGCCCAGATTTTAATTAGGATAGCATGTTAAGTGCTAGGCTGCTCTCATCATCTATGGGAGGTTCGTTGGCAAACCCTACCCACAGGACAATGTAGTCACCCAAGGTTAGGGAAGTGATCCCCCATGCTTGTCAACTATTAAGATTACCCTCATAATCCTACCTCCCCTCTTTTGACTGATCTACTATGCAAGATAATCAAAATGAACTATCGTTCACACAATCCTAGTTGGCCTAGGCCTGGCTCGACGGTACTTGTCCCAAAGTGTAAAAGGAAGTTGAAGTAACAGCCTAGATGCTACCTTTTCTTGCTTATTTGTACCATCTTTCTATTCTTTGACCATGGAAACTTGCTTTGCTTATGCAGTGAGTGATCGAATACCTAGGTTGAGGCACGTCCTCATAAAATTCTAATCAGACAATACGGCGATTTCTAGTATGAACATCTTGGAAAAGAAGTTGGTTGGTTTCTTCCTTAGGGCCAGAAAGTCACCTATATTTGGGGGATGTGATACTTCTGCATTAGCCAGCAATTAGGCTATCTCATGTTATCCCACACTCCCTTTTTAAGGAACAGGTTAACAACATAGTGGCCATATTCAAGAGACCACTGGCCATTCAGTGGAACAGAAGCTCAAACTACCCTAACTAGCAAGTGCTTAGCTCAATAGTACTAATATTGTAGTGGAAAGGGATTGAAGGGTTTAGAGATAGGGTAGCATTCACGCATCTCATAGGCTCGATAGTTACCTTGGTCATTCTTTGGAGTCGTAGAGATCTACTATTTTATTAGGGGCCTCTAATCACATCTTTGGGTAAACACAGGTCTAGATATTTTATCACTGCTCACTATCCTATGGTATTTTGATAAGGCAGCCGTAATCCTCAATCCAACGAATCATGTTTTTGTTGAAGCAAGAACACTTGAATCAAAGTAACTAACACCTCCTTATACAAAATTTGGATCAACCAAGAGATAAGACTAGAATTAAATGACCTCTTACAATCGAAGACCTAGAAGAAAGATTTGGAAGCCTTGTTCTAAATCGAGTCACTCCGCAATCAAACTTAATCAAGGCGTGATTGAATGGCTCGGATGCAATTCTACAACAAGAATTGCTTGAAACTTAGAAATGACAAATATGATGTTTTGATTTCTAGGGAAACGTCTAAATTTGAGATCTCAATTTCATTCATCCAGGAATTTGATTTTTACATAACAATTTCTTGGTATTTATACTCCCCATAAATGACATTTGTGGCCATGATTTAATCCCGATCCCCTAAAATCTCCACGAAAGAAATGGTTATGTAATGTATGAAATGAACAAAGATATACATTGCACCAAAGATACATGCCCAGATTTTAATTGCGATAGCATGAAAAGTGCTAGGCTGCTCTCATCATCCATGGGAGGTTCGTTAGCGAACCCTACCCATAGGACAATCTAGTCACCCAAGGTTAGGGAAGTGATCCCCAATGCTTGTCAACTATTAAGATTACCCTCATAATCCTACGTCCCCTATTTTGACGGATCTATTATGCAAGATAATCAAAATGAACTATCGTTCACACAATCCTAGTTGGCCTAGGCCTGGCTCGACGGTACTTGTACCAAAGTATAAAAGGAAGTTGAAGTAATGGCCTAGATGCTACCTTTTCTTGCTTATTTGTACCATCTTTCTATTTTTTTACCATGGAAACTTGCTTTACTTATGCAGTGAGGGATCGAATACCTAGGTTGAGGCACGTCCTCATAAAAATTCTAATCAGACAATACGGTGATTTCTAGTATGAACATCTTGGATAAGAGGTTTGTTGGTTTCTTCCTTAGGGCGAGAGAGTCACCTATATTGTGGGGATGTGATGCTTCTACATTAGCCAGCAATTAGGCTATCTCATGTTATCCCACACACCCTTTTTAAGGAACAGGTTAACAACATAGTGGCCCTATTCAAGAGACCATTGGCCATTCAGCGGAATAGAAGCTCGAACTACCCTAACTAGCATGTGCTTAGCTCAATAGTACTAATATTGTAGTTGAAAGGGATTGGAGGGTCTACAGATAGCGTAGCATTCACGCACCTCATATCCTAGATAGTTACCTTGGTCATTCTTTGGAGTCGTGGGGATCTACTATTTTATTAGGGGCCTCTAATCACATCCTTGGGTAACACACAAGTCTAGATTTTTTTTCACCGCTCACTATCCTACAATATTTTGATAAGGCAACCCTAATCCTCAATCCAACGAATCAGGCTTTTGTTGAAGCAAGAACACCCGAATCAAAGTAACTAACACCTCCTTATACAAAATTTGGATCAACCAAGAGATAAGACTAGAATTAGATGACCTCTTACGATCGAAGATCTAGAAGCATGATTTGGAAGTCTTGTTCTAAATCGAGTCACTCTGCAATCAAACTTAGTCAAGGCTTGATTGAATGGCTCGGATGCAATTCTACTGCAAGAATTGCTTGAAACTTAAAAATGACAAATATGATGTTCCGATTTCTAGGGAAACGTCTAAATTTGAGATCTCAATTTCATTCATCCACGAATTTGATTTTTACATAACAATTTCTGTGTATTTATATTCCCCATAAATGACATTTGTGGCCATGATTTAATTTCGATCCCCTTAAATCTCTGAAAGACGAAGTCAATTTGACCATTTGACAATTCCAAACATTATGAAATTTAAAATAATAAAGTTTTCCACCCAACTTTGATATGTTTAAGTGGCTAAGGAGATCGACATTCTTGATTCTTATCATATTTAGTCCACTAGAAATCTATGGACCTTATCAAGATTCTGCACACGCTATCGCGTCCTAATCTTATCAAGATTCTCTAGTGCTTGCGAAACATATGTCGCTCTTACCAATTCTAATTTCCTATGCAATGGAAAGCATAGAAAACGACATTCATACAAAATTTTATCATAGGGGCATTTTGGTAATTTCATCCATCATGCATAACATACTCATCCATATTGCTCCATTTGTATTTTAATCATGCATATAATACATAAAAGACATACATACAATACATACTCATCCATATTGCTCAATTTGTATTTTAATCATGCATATAATACATAAAAGACATACATACAATTCATACTCATAAAAAGAAAAAAAAAAGCTTTTCTGAGGTCGTTAATGTTGGCCTTTTGGCCCTTAAACTCAAATTAATTAATTTTAATTAATTAATTAATTAATTGATGTTTTGATGCTAACAAACCTACCTTCAATTATTAACAATTATCAGTATTTTGTCCACGGTGTAAGTTTGGGAATAACGATTTCAACGTCTTATTTGGTTCACTCAAATTAGAGATAAAACGAAGAAGTTTCAATCAAATTCAAAATAAGATACCTGACCTAATGATGTGGTGACAAAATTGACATCATGGACCGCGGCAAAATTGACATCATAGACCAATCGAAGTATGACATTTATAACTTTGATAGAGTAACAAACGGTGGAGTTTTCAATTACATTGATAAAAGTTTTCCATTACTTTTGAATTAAAAGATGAGTATTTGAATTATAAAATCATTTCAATTACATTTATAAAAGTTTTCCTGTTACTTTTCAATAGAAAGAAATTATAATGATTTCATTTACATATTTGAATTATAAAATCATTTCAATTACATTTATAAAAGTTTTCCGTTGCTTAATTAAAACTAGTTTTTATTGAGAACGAAAATTATTTGAATTATTAAATTATTTCAATTACATTTATAATGATTTCAATTAGATTTATAAAACTTCTCAATTAAATGGTTGCATTGTTTTGATTAACATTTTTTTATTATATTATTACATTTAAATATATATATATATATATATATATATAGATATATATAATAAAAATGAATTTAAAATATTTATATATATATATATATATAGATAGATAGATATATATATATATTTAAATGAAACATGTGGTCTATAATTTTTTACGGTAAATTTAAAAATAAATAAATATTATTTTTTGTGGTACACGTTTCGGTTCACGTTTTAGTGGTCCGTATCAATTCCTATTTTTACCACTTGACCGCTATTTAAACTCATCACCTCTTCGTATTTTTCAGAACACAACAAACATCTCACAATACACAAGCTCCATAGTTTTCCCGATCTATTTTTTTTTTTTTAAAAAAAGCCTCCATTGTTGCTCTCTCCAAGTTTCCAATTTTATTTCTTGTTTATCTTATTCCTAAGAGAGATGTCTATTGTATTGTGAGAAAATTGTAAATCTATTACTTGAGAGAGTTGTGGTGAGTTTCTATAAGTTTTCCAATTTTATTTCTTGGTTATCTTATTCCTAGGAGAGATGTCTATTGTATTGTGAGAAAATTGTAAATCTATTACTTGAGAGAGTTGTGGTGAGTTTCTATAAGTTTTCAGACAATTGTACCGGTTTAATCTGAGTCGTGGAAAGGATTGAGTTTGCTCTTAAACTCGTAAAAAGAGCGGTGTACTGGTTTGATCCTGAGCCGTGGAAAGGATTGAGTTTGCTCTTGAACTCGTAAAATGAGCGGTGTACCAGTTTGATCTTGAGCAGTGAAAATAATTGAGTTTGCTCTTGCACTCGTAAAAAGAGCGGTGTAGCGGTTGGGCTCTGATCCGAGGAAAGAGTTAGAAAGTTTTATTCAAATTTCCAAGAGGCGCTTGGGGAGTGCAGTAGGTCGAGTTTGACCGAACCACTACAAAACTAAGGTGTTATATTTTCTACCCTTTTCCTATTTAAATTCTAAATTATTGTTATGTTTTGTTGCATGGTATAAGTTTTATTGTTATTAAAAAAAAAGTAATAATTACATGATTGAAACCCTATTCACCCCCTCTAGGGTTGTCATATCGATCCAACAATTGGTATCAGAGTAGGTTGCTTTTATTGATTTTTTTTTTATATAAACTTTATTTTTAGAGCTTATGGCAAATCTACTTGTTAAAAATGGTTTTTGTGAAGGACAATCAACTTCTAGACCTCCTTATTTTGATGGAACAAGATTATTGTGCTTAAGTATGTAGTTATGTGAACGTGAATATCTGCTATGTATGCTTTTAGTCTGATGTGATGTGTAATGCATGTAACGATATGTTGTTCTTGAATGGTTATGGCATGATTGTATGAAATGTTTGAGTGTAAACAGCATGAATTGTGTGACATGAAATACGGTAAACTGTCTGGAATCATAGCCCGATAGGAATATGTATGAAATGTAAATTGAAAATGAGAAGGACATGAAGATGGAATGTGACAGGGGGTTATGTTCATTAATGAGATATGTAGAAGTAGTGGGGACCTCATGCATTATGTGTGTTCATGCATTTGGGGGGATACCCCTATCCCATCACGAGGGTACGGACGCGTACATTCAATGGCAGGACAACGATCGTTATGTTTTGCATAGCGTTGCCGTGACGATTACTAGTTTTAACGGGTCTCGGCATAAGGGGCTCCCAGAGTATGCCCACTAAATAAGGAAAGTGGCCTAGTGGTGTGTGAACTAGCTGGTGAGCCATACTCGCACGTATGGGCTATGTGTAGAGTATATGGTACACGTCCACGATTACCCATTAGGACAACACCGTAGGAAAAATGAAATGAAACGAAACGAAACGAAAGATAGGTCCCATCATTTCATTGCATGTGATTGTTGCATTTAATCCCAACAGTGAGGTCACTTACTGAGTATTTCTTTAAATACTCAAGCCATGTGCTACTACATTTTTCAGGTTAAGGCAAGGCATTCGTGTATGGTTGACGACGGCATCGCAACTCGAGATCATGGCACATGCATAGGATAATGGTATTTATTTTCTTAGACTTAGGCTAGAATAGGATGTTTTAAACTTAAACGCTTATTTATTTTATTTCGAGTCCTTTGTTGTGTCGTTTTAAAGATGTTTTCGAAACACGTAAGTCCATGGCTGTGTTTTAAGTTAAAGGTTATGTTTTATGAAATTTAAATGAAGCCTTCCGAATTCAATGTTTATGGTACGTATACAGTAGCGACCTTAAATTAAGTAGAAAATTTTGGGTCGTTACACCATCCTCCATTATGCCTAAGCCTAACACATGCAAATTTGTATCTGAGTATGATAAATCTAGATTTGTGCCTACATGTCATTATTGTGGTGTTGAAGGTCATATTAGACCTAATTTCTTTAAATTGAAAAATTCTCAAAACATTACTCTCGGAAGAAAATAATTGCTTTAGACCTAATTAACAATGTTTTAAGAAATAATTTTTCTATTGAAAATAGAGTACATAAACTTAGTCCAAGAAATAAATTCCTACATGATGTTGTTTGTTTCTCGTGTGGTAAGTTTTTTAATATGAATGCAAGCATGATTCCTAAATTTGTTAAAACTAACTTGTTAGGACCCAAACGTACCCAAAGTCAATTTTGAATATCTTTATTTATAGGTTTATTTGAAAGCCTCCAAGAAAAATAAGTGGTATTTGTACAGTGGTTGCTCAAGACACAGGACGGGAAACCAATCCAAGTTTGTTAGTCTTTCCAAGAAGGATGGTGGCTTAGTAACTGTTGGCGACAACAAGAAAGGTAAAATAATTGGTAAGGGTACTATAGGTAATGACTCTAGTACTCTCTTTGAAAATGTACTTTTAGTTGACAATTTTAATTACTTGGGTTTTGATGAAAAAACATGAAAATGATGTGTTGAAAGTGTTGAAAAGATTTGCTAGTTTTGTAAAACTAGTTCAAAATGCAAAAAGTTTTTTTTTTTTTTTTTTTTTTTACTAAAATTATGAGTGACCATAGAGGAGAATTGGATAGTGTAGCATTTGAAATTGTTGTAAAGATAATGGTTTTTATCTTGACTTCTCTCCAAGGACTCTTCAACAAAACGGTGGGTTGAAAGAAAAAATCGTACTTTACAAGAATTTGCTAGATCAATGTTAAATGAATATGATTTACCTAAATATTTTTGGACGGAAGCTGTTAATACCGCATGTTATGTTTCAAATAGAGTTTTAATTAGACCCTGTTTAGATAAAACTCCTTATGAACTTTGGCATAATAAAATTCTAAATACTGGGTATTTCAAAGTTTTTGGTTGCAAATGTTTTATTTTGAACCACAAAGAAAACTGGGAAAATTTTATTTTAAGACGGATATTTGTATTTTTCTTGGTTATTCATATGTTAGTAAAGCTTGTAGAGTGTTCAATAAGAGAACTTTAGTTATAGAAGAATCTATGCATGTGGTATTTGATGAATGTTGTAATGATATTCTAATGAGTCTATTTGTAGGGATGATTTAGAAAGAAAATTTGGAGATTTACCTGTAAGGTAACAAAGGAAAGGAAACTCTTTCAAGTAAAGAAGAAGTGAGCTTAAATGAAAAGAAAGAAGAAAGTTCTTCATCAGTGCCAAAAGTATGGAGGTATGCCTCATCACATCCCATGAATTTGATTATTGGTGATCCCGAACAAGGTGTGAAAATTCGTTCCTTTATTAATTTATTTAATAATCTTGCTCTTGTTTCTCAAATTGAACCAAAAAGTTTTAAGGATGCCGAAAATGATGAGTTTTGGATTTTAGCTATGCAAGCAGAACTAAATCAATTTGAAAAGAACAAAGTTTGGGAATTAGTTCCTGGACCCTCTAATACTTCCATTATTGGAACCAAATGGGTTTTTAGAAATAAAATTGATGAAAATGGAAATATCATTAGAAATAAAGCTAGACTTGTAGCTCAAGGTTATTGTCAGGAGGAAGGTATAGACTATGAAGAAACTTTTGCACCCGTTGCTAGATTAGAAGCTATTAGAATGTTACTTGCATTTGCTTCTTACAAAAATTTTATATTATATCAAATAGATGTGAAAAGTGCATTCTTAAATGGTTATATTATGAAGGAAGTTTATGTAAAACAACCTCATCGATTTGAAAATTTTGATTTTCCACATCATGTCTATAAGTTGAAAAGGCTCTTTATGGCTTAAAACAAGCTCCAAGAGCTTGGTACGATAGACTTAGTAATTTTCTTATTGAGAATGATTTCAAAATAGGTTAGCTCGACACTACTCTCTTTATTAAAATTAAAGAAAAAGATATGCTATTAGTGCAAATATACGTGGATGATATTATATTTGGTTCTACTAATCCTTATTTATGTGAAGAATTTTCTAAAGGTGTGCCTAATGAGTTTGAGATGAGTATGATGGGAGAGCTCAGTTTCTTTTTTGGACTTCAAATCAAACAACTGAAAGATGATATCTTCTTAAATCAAGAGAAGTACATCAAGGATTTACTTAAAAGATTCAAGTTCAATGAAGGTAAGATTGCAAAAACTCCAATGAGCACATCTACCAAGCTTGATAAGGATGTAAAAGGTAAATGTGTAGATATAAAATCTTATCGAGGTATGATTGGATCTTTACTTTACTTGACTGCTAGTAAACCTGATATTATGTTTAGTGTATGTCTTTGTGCTAGGTTTCAATCTTGTCCTAAGGAATGAATATTTAAATATTTGCTTGAGACTATTAATTTAGGATTGTGTATCCTATAAATGTTGAGTTTAAATTGGTAGGATATTCTAATGCGGATTTTGCGGGAAGTTTACTTGATCGTAAAAGTACTAAATTACTTGGTAGTTCATTAGTTTCTTGGTTTAATAAAAAGCATAATTCGGTTGCCTTATCCACTACGAAAGTAGAATATATTGGGGTTGCTAGTTGTTGTGCTCAAATTCTTTGGATGAAACAAACTCTTTGTGATTTTGGATTAAAATTTGATAGTGTGCCTATCTTTTGTGATAACACAAGTACTATTAATTTAACCAAAAATCCTGTTCATCATTCTAGAACTAAACATATTGACATTAGACATCATGTTATTAGATAGCATGTGTAAAATGGACATATTATTCTTGATTTTGTGAACTCTAATAATTAGTTGGCATGTGCCTATCTAAGTTTGTTATTTTATAATTAATGAATCACTTTGTTGTTGTGATGTTTCATAATTCATTGAAGCATTAATACAGGGGGAGAATATGGATGTGAGTGAATTTCAAATTTTGATGATATATTAGAATGCCTACGATGATGCATCGATATTGGTATCACGATATTATTATTTGGACATGTTCATTATTTTAAGTTTTATGATTTTATGGATTTCATACTATTTTTCTTGAAATGGTTTGTCATCATAAAAAAAAACGGGGAGATTGTTGGCTTTTTGGTCCTTAATCTCAAATTAATTAATTTTAATTAATTAATTAATTAATTAATTGATGTTTTGACGATAACAAACCTACCTTCAATTATTAACAATTCTCAGTATTTTGTCCACCGTGTAAGGTTGGGAATAACGATTTAAACGTCTTATTTGGTTCACTCAAATTAGAGATAAAACGAAGAAGTTTCAATCAAATTCAAAACAAGATACCTGACGTAATGATGTGGTGACAAAATTGACATCATGGACAAAATTGACATCATAGACCAATCGAAGTATGACATTTATAACTTTGATAGGGTAACAAATGGTGGAGTTTTCAATTACATTTATAAAAGTTTTCCAATTACTTTTGAATTAAAAGAGAGTATTTGAATTATAAAATCATTTTAATTACATTTATAAAAGTTTTCAGTGGATTGAAAAGAAATTATAATGATTTCATTTATATATTTGAATTATAAAATTATTTCAATTACATTTTTCAAAGTAAAAGAAATTATAATGTTTTCATTTACATTTATGAAAACTAGTTTCGATTGAAAAAGAAAATTATTTGAATTATAAAATTATTTAAATTACAATTAGATTTATAAAACTTTTCAATTACTTCTAAATGATTACTCACATGGTATTCATTAACATTTTTTTATTATATTATTACATTTAAATATGTTTTATTATATATATATATAATAAAAATGAATTTAAAATTATATATATATATATATTTAAATGAAACATGTGGTCTATAATTTTTTACGATAAATTTAAAAATAATAAATATTATTTTTCGTGGTCCAAGATTCGGTTCATGTTTTAGTGGTCCGTATCAATTCTTATTTTTACAACTTGATCGCTATTTAAACTCATCACCTCTTCATATTTTTCAGAACAACACACAGAACACTTCACAATACACAAGTTATATAGTTTCCCCGATCTAATTTTTTTAAAAAAAAGCCTCCATTGTTGCTCTCTCCAAGTTTCCAATTTTATTTTTTGTTTATCTTATTCCTGAGAGAGATGTCTATTGTATTGTGAGAAAATTGTAAATCTATTACTTAAGAGAGTTTGGTGTGTTTCTATAAGTTTTCAAACAATTGTATCGGTTTGATCCTGAGCCGTGGAAAGGATTGAGTTTGCTCTTGAACTCGTAAAAAAAGCGGTGTACCGGTTTGATCCTGAGCCGTGGAAAGGATTGAGTTTGCTCTTGAACTCGTAAAAAGAGATGTGTACCGAGTTTGATCCTGAGCCGTGGAAAGGATTGAGTTTGCTCTTACACTAGTAAAAAGAGCGGTGTAGCGGTTGGGCTCTAATCCAAGGAAAGAGTTAGAAAGTTTTATTCAAATTCCCAAGAGGCGCTTGGGGAGTGGAAGCGGTTGGGCTCTGATCCAAGGAAAGGAAAGAGTTAGCAAGTTTTATTCAAATTCCCAAGAGGCGCTTGGGGAGTGGAGTAGGTCGAGTTTGACTGAACCATTATAAAACTAAGGTGTTATATTTTCTAACCCTTTTCCTATTTAAATTCTAAATTATTGTTAGATTTTGTTGCATGGTATAAGTTCTATTGTTATTAAAAAAAATTAATAATTACATGATTGAAACCCTATTCACCCTCCTCTAGGGTTGTCATATCGATCCAACAGTTAACATGTATTTTTGACCACCTAAGTTAAGGAATTCTCACATGTTATCATGTCCTAGCGATCTCTACAAGTATTACTTTGCCTAAAGTCTATGTGGTTACTTACTTGAATGACGTTTACCTTCTTGAGCCAGCTATTCCACGTGTTTGGAGCTCAAGAATTTATGGAATTTCTCTCGTAGATCCTAATTCAAGCATAATTATGTTAATATCAAAGTCAAAACAAAAAACTGACAAATGGAGGTGGAACGGAACGAACAAAATGAGACTCACATGCACTTACACACGTCGGGAAAGGCTTTTCACGTGCAATTTCACACATGGAGGTTTTTTTGTAGATCTCAGTTACTCATTGTGTCATTGGATCGGGTTCAAGTTACATTTTTTGTTAGGGTCGATGATTTGAATTCAACTGCTGACCCTTTGCATGTACCCGAAGGACCAATTACAAGAAGTAAAGTTAAGAAGATTCAAGAGGCCTATACATTGCATCTCCAAAAACTAGCTAGTGTACAAGTTGAAACAAAGACTTGTGAGCCCAAAATTTTTTATAGCATTAGCCTATCAAATCAAGAAGATAATGAAGTGGCTGATATTGGAAAGTAATTAGAAGACTTGCCTTTGGCAGTGGAATGATGATATCTTAACCAAGAGTCTATTAAAATTTGGTAGGAGAAAAGAAATACAAAGAAGGAGAAACTAGGAAAACAGATCAAACAATCAAAAAGAACTGAAGAGAAAAGAAAAAGGAAAGAGAAAGAAATAAAGAGATTTCCAAACAAGGATAATAATAAAAAAAATACAGGGTGAGAGAGAGAGATTTAGAAACAACTCATAGAAATTTTCCAATAGAATGGTTTTAAATAACAGAGCACATAAAATCTGGTAATTAGACTGGAATGGTTGTAAATAACAGAGCACAAAAAATTTGGTAATTAGACTGGAATGGTTGTAAATAACCGAGCACATAAAATCTAGTAATTAGACGGTTGAACAGAGTTAAAGGAATTAGATATGAGAATAGAATAAGAAAAGAATTAGAATTAAAAGGAAAAAAAATGGAAGAGGGAAGATTTCAAGAAAGAAAAGAAAATTAAATCGATTTAAAATGTTTCTATTAATTGCATAGACATTTTTTAATAAAGAAATGAAAATCAGATTCATTGAAAATAGCCCGAATTTAAAAAAAATGATAGATTCCTAATATTATTAAGAAAGAAAACAAAAGAAAATTAGAATCATATTTTTACAAAAGAAAATTGGAATCATATTTTTAGGAAAGAAAAGAAAAAAATTCAAAATCATTTATCGAATTAATTAGAATCACATCTCCACCTACGTTAACCAGTTATTTAGATTTTAATTAGCAGTGTTAGATCTTTGAGTGAGATCATAGATCTTCTCTTTATACAATTATTTAGAATCAGATCTCCCCTTCATTTACTAAACTGTTAGAATTAAATAGAGACGAAAAGAATTAAACAGAGAAGAAAAGAATTAAATAAGAGGTTTGGAAAAGAATTATACCGAGAGAAGTTTGAAAAGAATTAAACCGGGAGAGGTAAAGAAAAATATATAATTTAATTAAGTACAGATAAGAATAAAAGAAAAGAATGAGGTAAAAGAAATTATATATATTTAACTAATTAAATACAGAAAACAAAAGAGAAAGACTTGAAGGAGGAAAATGGAAGATTTGGTGAGCAAAAACAATTTTACAGAGTAAATAAATAGAGTAAAAAAGGACAACGAGAGATATATATATATATTCAATACTCATAAAGTCTCTAATGCTCACATGGAGTTTAACACATGGACTATTGTAAAATTTAGAGAATTGAAATTGATGTCATGGTTCATATAGGTTGGCTTGGATACAAAGAATAAAACCGAACTTGATAAATTAGTGATACCAGTCTAAGCTAATCAGGTAAGTGGTCTTACTATAGGATAGGCTAAAAATTGTATGGGTTACGATGATGTATGAACTATGTCGTACAATGCGGTATATGAGTTATGATGATGTATGAGTTATGGTGATGTGTGGGTTACGATACTTGATGATGTGTGCAGTATATATATATTTTGATGAATGACGTACTTGATATGTTTGATGCACTATGTGGCAATATGATGAGTATGATGATTGCATGACGTTTACCTTAATATGATGATGTTTTCCATATTGAGCATGCTATATGATGATGAGTGCCATATTGCATCATATCGTTAGATCGACATAGGACACAACCCTAAGAGCGTGAAAATGATATTAATATAAATATCCACGAGTATGTGTTACCTAGAGTAACAAAGAGATGAGACTAGAGGGTTGTGTCAGAAGAGACATTGTGATGGATTTAGAGGGACGTCATGCATATTGTATGTTCATAAGCATAGAGCTACTTCCCCTGGAGATGATGAGTGCGAACGCGCACCATATGATGAGCGCGAATGCGCACAGGTGCAAATGCACACAGATGAGGGTGTTCATGAGGCGCAGACACTATAGGGTTCCGCTGGCCTCCGGACGTCGCTACAGATTAGCTTGACCAGAGGGTCCAGGGGGTGTGCGAGCGCCCTGGGGATTCACACTCGCACGTGTGAGTCGTGTGTAGGGAAGTACTACACATCTAATTTGTCCAAGACTGGAGGCCACCCCTAAGATGATTAGAGATAGGTCCCTAAATCATGATTGCATGTGTTTGCATTTGCATGACCCTTATAGTGGGGCCACTTACTGAGTATTCATTGAAATACTCAGGCCGTGTGCCACATCATTTTTTAGGTAAAGGCAAGGTGCACTTGTACGGAGGACGGCGGCATCGCAAGTAGAGACTGTGGCACGTGCATAGGGTAGACTCATATTTAAATTCTTAGTTTTAAGTTAGAATAGGTTGTTTTGCATTCCATTGTTTTAAATTATTTTGTATTTATTTTTATTTTCTCTAAATTTTAGTATTTTGTATTTAAACACGTAAGACCATGGCTGTGTTTTCCAGAGAAGAAGTTGTTTTAAATGTTTTTTAAAGTCTACGTTATAAATGATGTTCATGTAAGAATTATATTTCCACTTTATAGATGAGCATGAGACGTTAGTGGCGACTCTAGATATGTGGAAATTTACGGTCGTTACATTAAGGGTTCTACTACAAACCCTGCTTGTTTAACAAATGGTAAAGCAACAAAGGAATGGGTAGAACCAGAATCAAACAATGTCAACGCAAAGTGTCCTAGTATAGAAAGCATACCTGTCACCATGGTGCCAGATGTTCCCGCCTCTTTACTAGTCATTGCATATGCCCTGGTTTGTGGGCGAGTTTGTATGGTGGGCTCCCGGATGACCGGTACTTTAAGGGGTTCCCTCGGATTTTTCGAGTTCCTTGTAGGGCAAGTTCTGGCCACATGACCTGCATGACCACAGATATAACACATACCTGAGCTCGCCAAACATCTCCCAACATGTTGTTTTCCACAGTTATGGCACAAGGGCTTCTCCATTGCTAGGTATCGGGCCATTGGGGGTGGAGCTGGTGGCCTACTCTGATATCGAGGTCTCTGGGGCGGTGGTTGGAATTCTGTGGACAGGGCGTTTCCTCCCTATGACAACTGTTTGCTCCGTTTTCTTTTCCTCTGGGGGTTCCTCTAGGACCTTGGCCCTCCTTAGGGCCTCTTCATAGGTTTTTGGGTTAAAGGCCTCTAACATGCGGCGGGTCTTCGGGTTCAATCCCAACACAAATTTTTCTGTCTGTTTCTTTTTAGTGTCAGCTAATGACGGTGCAAACTTTCTCAATCTCATGAAGTCTTGATCATACTAATCAACCATGTGATCACCTTGGGTTAAGTGGTTAAACTCTTGTTGTTTCTTTATACGGGTTTCTTTTGGATAATAATATTTTAGAAAGGCTTCCTTAAAGGTTTCCCATGTTGTAATTCTCCCGCCCAGGTTGATGCTCTGTTTATTATCCGACCACCACACTTCTGCATCTTTTTGTAACACATATGTTGCACACGCCACCTTATGTTCATCAGGGCATCTCATTGATTCAAAGGTCGTTTCCATGTTTGCGATCCACATCTGAGCCGCGGTGGGATCTTCATTTGAACCGACAAAAGGACGGGGGTTATACCATCTGAAATCCTTTAACCAACTCGCACTCCTATCCAGATGCGGGTTGTTGACCAGTCGTATGGCTACCCATCCACCAGTTGCGAAGCTGCCACATTGGCTGGTTGCGTGGCCATCACGTTGGCTAGTTGCTGGCTATTGCCGCAACTTGTTGCGTAGCCAACAACGTGGCCTGTTGTGTGTCTAGCATGGTTTGCATAGTTTTTTGGAGGGATTCCAACAGTAACTTTGTGGCGGGGTCTAACCCGACCTGTGTTGCAGTTTGAGGGGGCGGTGCATATTCAGGAGGGGGTACAGCTTGTGGGGGAGATGCATATTCAGGAGGTGGTACGGTTTGTGGGGGAGGTGCATATTCAGGAGGTGGTACGGTTTGTGGGAGAGGTGCGCATTCAGGAGGTGGTACAAGCGCATATGGTTCGGTAGTCGACCCCTCTTGGGAAGAGCTTCTATTGGCTTCTCCTCTTCCCCCTCTCCTAATTGGAGGTCGTCCTCTCCCTCTCCTACTTCTTCTACGTCCTCTGTGTGGCATGGTTCTAGAAGCCAAGAAAAGGATTCTAGCTAAGTTTATGACTTACTTATAACATTCCCTACATCCTATCTGATAATTCATATAGAAGAAAACATAACTATCATAACGTAAAACGTAAAGACATGCATTACATCAGTTCACATCACAACACATTTTCATAAAGTATCATGTCATGCATCATTTAAAGCCATCCACATTAAATATATCACAAAGATCATACATCCTTCATCCTACTTAAGGTATACCTGGCAACGGCGGGGCACCGGTAATTGGACCATGGAACATGCAAAGCCTACTCTGTAGGCTAGTCTACAAGATCTATAACCTAGAGCTCTGATGATAAGCGCCTACAATGCTGGAATTTGCAAAGCTAGAGGTCCTTCTAGAATCCTTGCAAAACGTTCACAGAGAATGACTCTTAGGTCGAACTTGAATAATACATGAATATTATATGCCTTTAAATAGGCCTAAAAGATAACCCTAACATAATAAAGTTCAGTCACCAACCACAAATCACTAATAAATGCTATTAAATACACATGGAAGAAAATAAGGCAATCATACAAACTATTTATAAATGCTATTAAATACAAATTGAAGAAAATAAGGTATTCATAAATTGTCTTAATTGGTAGTTCAACTACCAAAGGCAAGTCTTCTAATCACTTTCCAATGTCAGCCACTCCATTATTTTCTTCATTTGATACTTGAATCTTCTTTGTATTGCTTCTTGTAATTGCTCGTTCGGGTACATGGAAGTGATCCGTTGTTGAATTCATATCATCTGATACCAACTCTAATGACCCTAATATTTTACCTATCTAAGGTCATTACTATACCTTGAAATGCGGAATATACATTAAATGGGCCCTATTCATAAATGCGACTTACTCCCACCTTTTGTTACCTCGTGAAAGAGAAAATTATTACAAGGAAAAAAAAAAGAAAAGAACATTATTGAAAATAAAGAGAAAGTAACAAAATCAAATGAATGTTTTATTCTACCCTATGGTTTATTATGCAAAAATATTTCAATCTATACTAATCTATACTAATGATGCAAACTGAATTCAGCTTAAACTACGAAATGGAAATAAAAACAAACAACTATCCTATGCATGTGCCACGGTCCTAAGGTGTACAATGCCACCGTCGTTGTCACATGGGTGCCTTGCCCTTATCTGCAAAAGTAAAGTAGCACGAGGCTTGAGTTGATAAGCGCCAACAATGCTGGAATTTGCAAAGTTAGAGGTCCTTCTAGAATCCTTGCAAAAACGTTCACAGAGAAAGCTAACTTAACGGATTGATTCCAACCAAGAGCTGGTTAGAAGATGAATGACTCTTAGATCGAACTTGGAATCTATGATGGTCACTCTTAGATACCAAGACAATTCACTCCAGAATTAGCTTGATCAAAACTAATTCAATGAATTGGTTTAAACATGAAACCTAAAGCAAGGTTTGAAAAAGAATAACACCAAAAGGGTATCAAGAAAACACAAAGGTTTTGTCTATATTCAACCATTCATCCTAACATGAATATTACATGCCTTTAAATAGGCCCAAAAGATAACCCTAACAAAATAAAGTTCAGCCACCAACCACTAATAAATGCTATTAAATACAAATTGAAGAAAATAAGGTAATTCATAAATTGTCTTAATTGGTAGTTCAACTACCAAAGGCAAGTCTTTTAATTATTTTCCAATGTCAGTCACTTTATTATCTTCTTGATTTGATATGCTAATGCTATAAAGATTTTTGGGCTAAAAAATCTTTGTTTCAACTTGTACACTAGCTAGCTTTCGAAGATGCAATGTATAGGCCTCTCGAATCTTCTGAACCTTGCTTCTTGTAATTGGTCCTTTGGGTCATGCAAAGGGTCAGCAGTTGAATTCATATCATGAGTATTTCTAGAATACTCAGTAAGTGACCCCCTATCGGGGTTATGCAACAATCACATGCAATGAAATGATGGGACCTATCATGATAAGATAAGGAATCCATACAAGGGGAATAAGATTCGGATTACTTGACCTATCATGATAAGATAAGGAATCTATACAAGGGGAATAAGATTCGGATTACCTTGACCTATCATGATAAGATAAGGAATCTATACAAGGGGAATAAGATTCGGATTACCTTGTTGATCGAATATCTCAAGGCAAGAATACTTGTTTGAGATTCGAATAACTCCACAAGCAAGATCGATCATGTCTAGCTTGAATGATTCTTGTTGATGAAATATCTCAACGCAAGAACACTTGTTTGAGATTCGAATCACTCCACAAGCAAGATTGATCATGTCAAGCTTGAATAATTCTACAAGCAACCTAAACTACATAGAATTGCAAATAAACTAAGTCATTGGCTAAAGAAAGAACAAATGCTCATTTTACTATATTTTCCAAGTTTACTTACAAATCCAACATACATGACTTTATATAGCCTCAAAAATGAAACTATTGAAGGCATTCCAAGAGTGGTAACATTCATACTTAATGGCCATAATTAGCCATGAGGTAATTGTAACCTAAATGAAATAAAAAGTTTTAAAATACATTGACTCTAAATTACTCTAAATTGTAACCCACTTAAAATTTATAACAATCAAACTTCATTCTTCTTCAATGTGGCATGAATTGAAACATCTTTTGATAATTTTGACAACTTTTTCTTCACATCTTCATTGAAGTATATTGTATGATTGATGTCTCTTGGTTCATATCATATCGTTTCGTTTCGTTTCGTTTTATTTCGTTTTTCCTACGGTGCAATCCTAACGGGTAATCATGGACGTGTACCATATACTCTACACACAGCCCATGCGTGCGAGTATGGGCTCACAAGCTAGTTCACACACCGCTGGACCACTGTCCTTATCCGGTGGGCATACTCTGGGAGCCCTTAATCTCCACAAAGAATAAGTCAAATTGACCATTTGACTTTTACATAATTTATGAAATTAAACATAATTTTTTCTAACAAATGTTGATGTGCTTGAATAGCTAATGCGATAAATTTGAAATCAATTGAGTTCTCCACGCGTAGGTTCAAATTCTGTTGTTGGCATATTTTTTTGAATCTTCTTGGCAATAAGTCCATTTGGCATCACCTTCTTTCCGTCAAATAGGAAGTAAATGAAGTGTATTAAATCCATAAACTACTTTCTTAAAGAATAAGTCAGCATGCTTTGCATCATCCGTAAATCTATCTGCCACATGCTTCATCTTCGGCCAACAAAAGTGTTTATGCAACATCTTATAAACTTTATTAATCCTAAGCTGTCCCATTAAGGCACCACCATATGCTTCTCTCAAAAACAAATCTTTTATAGAGCATTTAGGAATACAAAGCATACTCTTAGTAATTAAAAATTTATGAAACACATAATAATCATCCACCACTTTTTTTGCAAGACAAGATGCATAAATAGTTCTAAAGTCTTGGTCATCTCTATATAATTCAATAATATGCTCAACTCCAAGAATTTTTGCAGTAAGAGAAGTAAAGAGATCATACCTTTTAGATAATACATGAGCTACTGTATTATCCTTACCTTGCTTATACTTGATGACAGATGAAAATGTTTCAATAAATTCAACCCACTTTGCATGTCTACGGTTCAGTTTGCTTTGACCCTTCACATACTTCAAGTTTTCATGATCAAAGTGGATCACAAATTCTCTAGGCCATAAGTAGTGTTGTAGCACATGCAATATATGAACTACAAACAATTCTTTATCATAGATAGGGAATTTCAATGTTGTCCCATTTAGTTTTTCACTAAAATACACTAACGGCTTTTCATCTTGAATTAAAACAACACTTATAACCAAACCACATGCATCACATCCAATTTCAAAAGTTTTATAAAAGCTAGGCAAAACAAATAATGATGCATTGCTTAATTTGTTCCTAGGCAAATTGAATGCATTCTCTTGCATTCCTCCCCATTTAAAAACAATCTTCTTTTTCACTAAGTCATTCAATAGTTCAGTTATGGTTCTAAAACCAGTTATAAATCTCTTATAGAGGTTAGCTAACTCATGAAAACTCTGAACTTTACGTGCACTCTTTGGCGTTGGCAAATCCATGGGACGCCCCCACTCACATCTCCACATGTACAATTTAGTGATCACATTGTTTATATCATATACAAAAGTGGGCCGCATTCATAGTATCCCCAGAATAAGGTACTCAGCCTTATCTCTATACTATAGATCATTTTGGCTATATACTTGAACTTGATCCACTCTTATGTCTCTACATATAGTTCAAGTAATCATACTATAGCCAGAGTATTCTTAGTTTATTGGATTTAGATTAATGATCGCAAAATTCACTTTATTCAATAACAATCTTTACTGAATAAACATCAATAATAACTTTATTGAAAATAGAATATGTTTTTGTTTACAAACTATGAGTTTTAATGCTTATGAACATGCTAGCTAATTTAATATTATTGATGTACTTAGAATGCCTAAGATCTAAATTGCTTCTGCATGTGTTATAACAAAACACCATCAATTGGTATCAGAGCAGGTTTTAGGCACTTTATTTACATTAATTTGAGCATGGTGGGTACAATTTCATGAGTGAAATTTTGTGGTTACTAAAGTGGATGTTTATTGTTTTGGCATTTTTTTTATGCTTCCATTTGATACAATTATTGTAATTGGCCTAATGCATAGGGGCTTTAATGAGTGAAGAAAGGTTTGTAATTTTTATGGAGTTATTAGAGTCCATTTTAGGTTGTAATTGATCGATAATGGAAACCAAAAAAGATGATGGAAGAGGCGGTTTGGGTGTTTTTGATAAGGCAACCCTAATCCTCAGCCCAACGATCCAAGCTTTTGTTTTAGTAAGAAACCTTGAATCAAAGTAATTAACACCTCCTTATACGAAATTTGAATCAACCAAGAGATGAGGCTAGAATTAGATTACCTCTTACGATCAAAGATCTAGAAGCAAGATTTGGAACCTTGTTCTAAATTGAGTCACTCCACAACCTAACTTGATCAAGGCTTGATTGAATGGCTCGGGTGCAATTCTACCACAAGAATTACTTGAAACTTAGAAATGGCAAATATGATGCTCGGATTTCTAAGGGAAACATCTCGATTTGAGATCTGAATTACATTCATCCACGAATCTGAATTTTACATAACATATTGTGGGTATTTATAGTATCCCGACAAAACTCGTTTGTGGACGAGATTTATTCAAGACGTTTGTGGACGAGATTTATTCCCGATCCCCTTTAATCTCCACAAAGAATAAGTCAAATTGACCATTTGACTTTTACATAATTTATAAAATTAAATATAGTTCTTTTTAAGAAATGTTGATGTTTTTGAGTCGCTAATGCAATAGGTTTAAAATTAATTAAGCTCTCCGCGCGTACGTTCGAATTCTGTTGTTGACATATTTCTTTTGAATCTTCATGACATTTTTTGAATCTTACGCAGAGAGCTCAATTAATTTCAAACCTATCGCATTAGCCACTCAAGCACATCAACATTTATTAGAAAGAACTATGTTTAATTTCATAAATTATGTTAAAGTCAAATGATCAATTTGACTTATTCTTTGTGGAGATTAAAGGGGATCGGCAATAAATCCTGTCCACAAACGTCTCGAATAAATCTCGTTCACAAACATCTTTTGTCGGGAGACTACAAATACCCACAATATGTTATGTAAAATTCAGATTCGTGGATGAATGTAATTCAGATCTCAAATTGAGACCTTAGAAATCCGAGCATCATATTTGTCATTTCTAAGTTTCAAGCAATCAAATGGTCAATTTAACTTATTCTTTGTGGAGATTAAAGGGGATCGGGAATAAATCTGGGAATGAATCCCATCCACAAACGTCTCGAATAAATCTCGTTCACAAACGTCTTTTGTCAGGAGACTATAAATACCCACAATATGTTATGTAAAATTCAGATTCGTGGAGGAATGTAATTCAGATCTCAAATTGAGACGTTTCCCTTAGAAATCCAAGCATCATATTTGCCATTTCTAAGTTTCAAGCAATTCTTGTGGTAGAATTGGACCCGAGCCATTCAATCAAGCCTTGATCAAGTTAGATTGTGGAGTGACTCAATTTAGAACAAGGTTTCCAAATCTTGCTTCTAGATCTTCGATCGTAAGAGGTAATCTAATTCTAGCCTTATTTCTTGGTTGATCCAAATTTCGTATAAGGAGGTGTTAATTATTTTGATTCAAAGGTTCTTGCTTCAACAAAAGCTTGGATGGTTGGGCTGAGGATTAGAGTTGCCTTATCAGTTTGGTATCAGAGCGTAGGTGGCATCTTTGTGGCCGACTCTAGAATTGATTTTATTTTTAATTTCCGCTATTGTTTATCATCTCTTTAAATCTCTCCTTTATTTTCTTACTGTCATTTCCAACGTTCTTCATTATCTTTCTACTTTGTTCTTAGTGTCCTGTTAAAGATCATATTTAGATCTTGAAAGAAAAAATAAATAAATAAAAAATCATTATCATATTGTTCTTAATAAATCCTTATCATTAGATCATTTGCACGTTTATTTGAAGATCAAATAAATTTCAATTCTCATTTTTCCCTAAAGCATATAAATCTGGAATTGTTGTGTTCGATCTTCACGACCATTCTCTTTGGAATTCATTTTTTCCAGTGTGCAATTATATCCAAAAATATCTTTGTGTCTCTTGTTTGTTTGTTCACTTCTTGTTTTATTTTGTTGTTATTTCATAATTAACTTATCTTGATTGCCTTGAATAGCTAGCTACTATCAGAATTGCTTTACCCATATATTAGCCTACCTTGATCATAATTTAGTCACTTTCCCAAACAGCCTACCTTTGTGTGTATAAACACGAGTGTCCCTGAGTGTAAAATCAGTGAGTTGAATGTCTGAGGTCCTAAACATATTTCGCTACTGTTTGTACAATCATGAACCAAAACGAGGAAAATGGAGGGGAGATCAATGATCTAATTGAAGAAGTCCAGAAGAATGAGGAGGAACTGGAAGATGAGATTCATTTGACACTTATTACAAGAAGACTTCTTAAAACTCAAGTTACGGAGAATGATGTTGATAATCAAAGAGACAACCTATTTCACACGCGGTGTTTAGTCAAGGAGACTGCTTGTAGTCTTATCATTGATAGTGGAAGTTGCACCAATGTTGTAAGTACCATGTTGATCAAAAGGATACAAAATCCAACCCAAGATCATCCTAAACCTTACAATCTCCAATGGCACAATGATAGTGGAACAATGAAGGTAGTTTCCCAAGCTTTAATATCTTTTACTATGGGAAAATATAAAGATGAAGTTCTTTGTGATGTATTACCAATGCAAGCTAGAGATATATTGCTTGGCCAACCATGGCAATTTGACAGGAGGGTTATGTATGACGGCTATTTGAATAGGTATTCTTTTGTCAAAGATGTTAGAAAAACTACTTTTGTACCTTTGAGTTCTGCAAATGTATTTGTTGATCAATTAAAGTTGGAGGAAAGAAAGAAAGAGTTTGAGGAAAAAGAATTAAAAGAAAGACAAGAGTAGAGTGAAAAAAGAGAGAAAAATCAAAGAGAAAAAAAAGAAAATGAAAAAAGGGATGAAATTGAAGAAAAAAAAAGGAAGAGAGAGAGAGTTATTTGGCTAGTTGGAGAGGTGAGAAGGTTTTCACAAAAATCATCTTTCTACTTATGTACAATGGAAGATTTTTGGTCTCTAACTATAACAACTTAGCTTTGCCTAGTGTTTTTCAATCTCTTTTACAGGAATTTGAGACATGTTTCAAGATAAAGAAATACCTCCCATTAGAGGTACTGAACATAAAATAGACTTCATTCCAAGGACTGTCATTCCTTTTAAGCCAGCTTATCGGGTCAATCCAACCGAGAAAAAAGAAATTCAAAGGCAAGTGGAGGAGCTCATGGAGAAGGGCTATGTACGAGAAAGTTTGAGTCCATGTTCTATACGAGACTTATTTGTGCCAAAGAAAGATGAAACTTGGCGCATATGCATGGATAATAGAGTCATCAACAAAATCACGGTAAAGTATCGACATCCTATTCCTAGGTTAGACGATATGCTTGATTTATTGCATGATTCGTGTCTATTTATAAAAATTATTTTGAAATCTGGCTATCATCAAATTAGAATGCATGTAGGAGATGAATGGAAAACAACTTTCAATATTATGTTTGGATTGTATGAATGGCTTGTTATGGCTTTTAGGTTAACTAATGCTCCTAGTACACCTATGCGCTTAATATGTAATGTTTTGAGAAAATATATGAGGAAACAGGTTGTTGTTTATATTGATGATATTATAATTTATTTGAAGATTTTGCTTGAGCATGTGGAGCATGTTAAATTAGTTTTGATTACACACAGAAAAGAGAAATTAATTTTAATAAGGGTAGTTTTTGCATGGAAAAATTTCACTCTATTGGCTTCATAGTTGATACAAGTAGAATAGCATTAGATAGAGACAAAGTTAAGTTCATTTTGGATTTGTCAACACCAAAGAGTGCACGTAAAGTTCAGAGTTTTCATGAGTTAGCTAACCTCTATAAGAGATTTATAAATGATTTTAGAACCATAACTGAACTATTGAATGACTTAGTGAAAAAGAATGTTGTTTTTAAATGGGGAGGAATGCAAGATAATGAATTCAATTTGCTTAGGAACAAATTATTCAATGCATCATTATTTGTTTTGCCTAGCTTTTATAAAACTTTTGAAATTAGATGTGATGCATGCGGTTTGGTCATAAGTGCTGTTTTAATTCAAGATGAAAAACCATTAGTGTATTTTAGTGAAAAACTAAATGGGGCAACATTGAAATACCCTACCTATGATAAAGAATTGTTTGTAGTTCATATATTGCATGTGCCGCAACACACTTATGGCTTAGAGAATTAGTGATCCACTTTGATCATGAAAACTTGATGTATGTGAAGGGTCAAAGCAAACTGAACCGTAGACATGCAAAGTGGGTGGAATTTATTGAAAAAATTTTATAAGCAAGGTAAGGATAATACAGTAGCTCATGTGTTATCTAAAAGGTACGATCTCTTTATTTCTCTTACTGCAAAAATTCTTGGAGTTGAGCATATTATTGAATTATATAGTGATGACCAAGACTTTAGAACTATTTTATGCATCTTGCCTTGCAAAAAAAGTGGTGGATGATTATTATGTGTTTCATAAATTTTTAATTACTAAGAGTATGCTTTGTATACCTAAATGCTCTATAAAAAATTTGTTTTTGAGAGAAGCATATGGTGGTGCCTTAATGGGACATCTTAGGATTAATAAAGTATATAAGATGTTGCATAAACACTTTTGTTGGCCGAAGATGAAGCATGTGGCAAATAGATTTATAGATGATGCAAAGCATGTTGCTGACTTATTCTTTAAGAAAAGATGATTTTTTCTGATTCGAGGACGAATCAAGAGGGGGAAGATGATAAGAATCACGGTGTTCCAAATGAACCTATTGCCAAGAAGATTTAAAAAATGTCATGAAGATTTAAAAGAAATATGTCAACAATAGAATTCAAACCTACGCGCGGAGAGCTCAATTAATTTTAAACCTATCATATTAGCCACTCACGCACATCAATATTTGTTAAAAAGAACTATGTTTAATTTCATAAATTATGTAAAGTCAAATGGTCAATTTGACTTATTCTTTGTGGAGATTAAAGGGGATCGGGAATAAATCCCGTCCACAAACGTCTCGAATAAATCTCATCCACAAACGTCTTTTGTCGGGAGACTATAAATACCCACAATATGTTATGAAAAATTTAGATTCGTGGATGAATGTAATTCAGATCTCAAATTGAGACGTTTCCCTTAGAAATCCGAGCATCATATTTGCCATTTCTAAGTTTCAAGCAATTCTTGTGGTAGAATTGCACCCGAGCCATTCAATCAAGCCTTGATCAAGTTAGATTGTGGAGTGACTCAATTTAGAACAATATTTCCAAATCTTGCTCCTAGATCTCCGATCGTAAGAGGTAATCTAATTCTAGCCTTATCTCTTGGTTGATCCAAATTTCGTATAAGAAGGTGTTAATTACTTTGATTCAAAGGTTCTTGCTTCAACAAAAGCTTGGATCGTTGGGCTGAGGATTAGGGTTGCCTTATTAGTTGGTGTGTTTTTCTTCTAGTTAGGGTCCGATTCAACATTTTTAAAGGTTGGTTCGACCGGTTCGTGATCCTCGAGAGCGATTCAAGTTATTTTTAATTAATAATGTAATAATTTAGTTAATTACTTGCTTTAAAATGCCAAAACCAATCCACTTTAGTGTGTTTAATTAATTATGCAATGTGAATGTATGTTTTGATTAAATAGAAAGTGTATATGCATAATGTCATATAGATTTAAAATCTCACCATAGGCTAAGCATATTTCATGCATTACAAGTATGTTATAAGTGTTATAATGTATAGTATGCATGTTATAGGGTTCCATGAGTGATAGATATAAATTGTTATATTATTGAATGGAATGGATGGTTATATAATAGTTATATAAAGCATTTTAGATGCATGTTATAGGTTATTTTCAACGTCATAAAATGAGATAGACGTTAAAATCCATAATAGTTAAAATAGGGCGATATCTTGTAAATCTGCAGTTACAAGAAAGCTCACCTGGCATGATCATGTCTAAGGCTTAAGGTACTTAAGTTGATGGTTTACAGAAAACCTGCTACCTTGAGATCGGGTCAATACTTGAGCTTAGTTAGCACAGTTTTATGAGTATGCGTGAATGATGTAAGGATTTTTTTTTTATAAAAAAAAGAAAAAGAAAAAGAAAAATCACCTAGACATCATAGGTAAAAATCCAGTATAAATGTTATACTTGGAAAAATCACATAGACTTAGGTTATATTTAATTAGCCGAAAAATACCTAAGTAATGAGTATACCCAACCGTCTAAAATACTTAGTGGGAGGAAAAAGGTATATGAGATATATCATTTTCTTTTTACGCTCTCTAAAAATTCACACCGTGAGATTCATGCTCAGCCTCGTGTCGTCTTGGGAGCGGCCTCCATTGAGAAGGTATTTGCATGAGTCAATAATAAGGTGAATAGAGAAAGTATTTATAGTAAGTGGGAGAAGGAAATATATCAACACGTCCTATGGTCTCCACCACTAGGTTGCACCATGAGATTCCCATGTTCAGCATGCATGTTGTCCTAGAGCAACTACCCATTCGGAGGGTCGTAACATGGGAGTTGAAACAACACAAACTCAAGAAATGGATAGGACTTCTTAGGTCAATTCCCAACTTTGGCTTATTCCTTCGATAGCATTGTTGGGGCTGATCTTGAGGTCTGACAATGGTGGGTTACACTTACAAAGAATTACTAAGAGTTAGTATATTCTTGACCAAAGTGGCGATAACTAAAACACAATAGAAATAAGAGTTATTCTGGGATTAGTGTTTAAGTCAAGAATGTCTTGGTTTAGTGAAGGTGTGATTGACTGCCACTCAGTAGCAATTTCTCTAACTCACTAAAGTATCGTTGCAAATTAATAATTTTTGGGTATATTATTATATCTGCTAAACCTGATTGGATTAAAAAGGATTAAGTCAATTCACTAATAGAATTTGTTTTTACATCTCAGCATGTCAAGCTCAAAAGTAAAATTACTTGCTTCTGAGAAATTAAACGGCGACAATTACGCAACAAGGAAATCAAAGCCCGACTCAAATGCAAACCGAACAGTTTGGGATGCATATGACAAAAATTGTAAGGGAAAAAATAAGATTCCTACTAACCGCAAACGCAAAGTTCAAAAAGCAGATAAAGAAAAATGTTTCCATTGCAACGAAATGGGCACTGGAAGAGAAACTGCCCAAAATACCTTGTAGAGAAGAAAGCTGAAAAGACACAACAAGGTAAATATGATTTACAAAGTCGTAGAAATATGTCTAGTAGAGTATGATAACTCAACTTGGATACTAGATTTAGGGGCCACTAATCATATTTGTTCTTTTTTCTAGGAAACTAGCTCCTAGAGAATGCTTGCGGACGGCGAGATAACACTCAGGGTTGGAACATGAGAGGTTGTCTCAGCAAGATCAGTAGGAAATTTAAAGTTATTTTTTGGAGATAGATTCATTATATTAGATAATGTACTTTTTGTTCCTGGAATGAAAAGAAATCTAATATCTATCTCTTGTTTATTAGAACAATTGTATAAAATATCTTTTGAAATCAATGAAGTGTTCATTTGCAAAAGTGGTATTCATATTTGTTCTGCAAAACTAGAAACCAACTTATATATATTTAAACCAAGCAAAAAAAAAGCTATTTTAAATATCGAGATGTTTAAAACAGCCGAAACTCAAAATAAACGACAAAAGATTTCTCCTAAGACCTATCTTTGGGACTTAAGACTAGGCCAAATTAATCTCAATAGAATTGAGAGATTGGTTAAAAAAGGACTTCTAAATGAGTTAGAAGACAACTCTTTACCTCCATGTGAGTCTTGTCTTGAGGGTAAAATGACTAAACGACTGTTTTTCGAAAAAAGTTATAGAGCCAAAGAAACCTTAGAACTCGTGCATACAGATCTCTGTGGTCCAATGAATGTCAAAGCACAAGGAGGGTATGAATGATTCATCAGTTTTATTGATGATTATTCAAGGTATGGCTATCTTTACCTAATGCACCACAAGTCCGAAGCTCTTGAAAAGTTCAGAGAGTATAAGACTGAGGTTGAAAATCTATTAGGTAAAACTATTAAAACACTTTGATTAGATCGAGGTGGAGTGTATATGGACTTAAAATTCGAGGACTAGATGATAGAACATGGAATAACGTCTCAACTCTCAGCCCCTGGTATACCTCAACAAAACGGTATATCAGAAAGAAGAAATAGAACTTTGTTAGACATGGTTCGGTCTATGATGAGTTTCGCTCAATTACCTGATTCGTTTTGGGGATATGCAGTGGAGATTGCTACATACATTTTGGACATGGTACCTTCTAAGAGTGCTTCAGAAACACCTTATGAGTTATGGAGAGGGCGTAAAGGTAGTTTACGTCACTTCAGGATTTGGGGATGCCCACCAAATGTGTTGTTGCAAAACCCTAAGAAATTAGAATGTCATTCAAAATTATGTCTTTTTGTAGGATACCCCAAAGAGACGAAAGGTGGTTTGTATTATGACCCTCAAGAAAACAGTGTTTGTATCAACAAACGGTACATTCTTAGAGGAAGACCACATAAGAAATCATCAATCACGCAGCAAACTAGTATTAATTGATATTTCTAAAGAAGCTACTGATAAAACAATAAGAGTTGTTGATCAGACTGGTTCTTCAACAAGAGTTGTTGATGGAATTGACACTTCTAGTCAATCACATCCTTCTCAAGAGTTGAGAATGCCTCAACGTAGTAGGAGGGTTATAACTCAACCCGATCGTTACTTGGGTTTGGCAGAAACACAGGTCATCATACCTGATGATAGCGTTGAGGATTCATTGACCTATAAACAGGCAATGAATGATGAAGATAGAGTCTTATCAAAAGCCATGAATCTTGAAATGGAGTCGATGTACTTCAATTCAGTTTGGGAACTTGTAGATCAACCAGATGGGGTAAAACCTATTGGTTGCAAATGGATCTATAAGAGAAAACGAAACAAAACTGGTAAGGTACAGACCTTTAAAGCTCGACTTGTAGCAAAGGGTTATACCCAAAGAGAGGGGGTGGACTATGAAGAAACCTTCTCTCCTGTTGCTATGCTTAAATCGATTAGAATACTCTTGTCCATTACCACATTTTATAATTATGAAATTTGGCAGATGGATGTTAAGACATCCTTTCTAAACGACAATCTTGAGGAGAGTATGTATATGGCTCAATCAGAGGGGTTCATTGAACAGAATCACGAGCAAAAGGTTTGCAAGCTTAAAAGATTCATTTATGGGTTGAAGCAAGCATCTCGATCCTGAAATATAAAGTTTGATACTGTGATCAAATCTTATGGCTTTAAACAAAATATTGACGAACCTTGTGTTTACAAAAGGATGGTCAACTCTACAGTAGATTTCCTGGTGTTGTACATTGACGATATCCTACTCATTGGGAATGATGTGGGATTTCTAACTGACATTAAGCATTGGCTAGCAACACAATTCAAAATGAATGATTTCGGAGAGGCCCAGTTTGTTCTTGGAATCCAAATTGTTCAGAATCGCAAGAACAAAATACTAGCATTGTCTCAGGCATCGTACATCGACAAAATGTTGGTTCGATATAAGATGCAGAACTCAAAGAAAGGATTATTACCTTTCAAGCACAGAGTTCATTTGTTGAAGGAACAAAGTTCTAAGACACCTCAAGAAGTTGAGGATATGAGACATATTCCCTATGCATCAGCAGTCGGTAATCTGATGTATGCCATGTTATGTACCTGACTCGACATATGCTATGCTGTGGAAATTATCAACAGATATCAGTCCAATCTGGGACGTGCTCATTGGACTTTTGTTAAGAATATCCAAAAGTATCTTAGGAGAACAAGAGATTATATGCTAAAGGGACCTGATCCTTACAGGGTACACTGACTCAGATTTTCAGACCGATGTAGATTTGAGGAAATCGACATCAGGATCTGTCTTTACTCTGAATGGAGGAGCAATAATATGGAGAAGCATAAAGCAAGGTTGCATTGCTGATTCCACCATGGAGGCTGAGTATGTTGCTGCTTGTGAAGCAGCGAAAGAATCTGTATGGCTTCGGAAGTTCTTAACTGATTTGGAAGTCATTCCAAATATGCATCTGCCCGTCACTCTTTATTGTGATAATAGTGGAGCCGTTGAAAATTCGAAAGAACCAAGAAGCCATAAGCGAGGAAAACATATTGAGCACAAATATCATCTCATAAGGGAGATTGTGCAACGACGAGATGTGATCGTCACACAGATAGCTTCAAAGCACAACATTGCTAATCCATTTACAAAACCCCTCACGACTAAAGTGTTTGAAGGGCACCTAGTGAGTCTAGGACTATGAGTTATGTAATCTAGGGTAAGTGGGAGAAAATGCATGAGTAGGTGATCCCCTGGTTTATTGTATTTATGTCTTTCTCTCTACTCAACATTATAAAACCCCACTAGAGTTTTAATCCAAGTGGGACTTTGTTGGTTTTTACGTCCTAAAACTCATACTTTGTAAACAAAACATATTGTATTTTTAATAAAGTTATTATTGATGTTTATTCAGTAAAGATTGTTATCGAATAAAGTAAATTTTACGATTATTAATCTAATCCAATAAACTAAGAACACTCTAACTATAGTATAATTACTTGAACTATATGTAGAGACATAAGAGTGGATCAAGTTCAAGTATATAACCAAAATGACCTATAGTACAGGGATAAGGCTGAGTACCTTATCTTGGGGACACTGTGGATGCGGCCCACTTTTGTATATGATATAAACAATGTGATCACTAAATTATACATGGGGAAACATGTGAGTGGGGGCGTCCTATGCAATGAGTATTGCATAAGATTGGACCATGAAGAAAATCACTCTCATTTTATAATGTCGTTTACCGTTGAGACTGATTTTTTCATTCGATGACCTAGATAACTCGATCTTAATCCTGAGCTAACCATGAACTCCTGTTTATTCGAAGTTATCTTTAGATTTGCATGGGTGAGAGTGGCTCAAGTTCTTCGACTCAGTAGGCCTCCCATTTTAGGGGTAAGACTGGGTGAATGACTGGGGACATGGGATGCTGGATCGAATTCACTCTTACCCACTTTTAGGGATAGTAGAGAGGTAGTTCCCTTAAGTACTGACTCTAGGTCTTGAACGAGGGGCCCCACTGATAAGGCAATCCTAATCCTCAGCCCAACGATCCAAGCTTTTGTTGAAGCAAGAACCTTTGAATCAAAGTAATTAACACCTCGTTATACAAAATTTGGATCAACCAAGAGATAAGGCTAGAATTAGATTACCTCTTACGATCGAAGATCTAGAAGCAAGATTTGGAAACCTTGTTCTAAATTGAGTCACTCCACTATCTAACTTGATCAAAGCTTGATTGAATGGCTCGGGTGCAATTCTACCACAAGAATTGCTTGAAACTTAGAAATGGCAAATATGATGCTCGGATTTCTAAGGGAAACGTCTCAATTTGAGATCTGAATTATAATCATCCACGAATATGAATTTTACATAACATATTGTGGGTATTTATAGTCTCCCGACAAAAGACGTTTGTGGACGAGATTTATTCGAGACGTTTGTGGACGAGATTTATTCCCGATCCCCTTTAATCTCCACAAAGAATAAGTCAAATTGACCATTTGACTTTTACATAATTTATGAAATTAAACATAGTTCTTTCTAACAAATGTTGATGTGCTTGAGTGGCTAAAGCGATAGGTTTGAAGTTAATTGAGTTCTCCGCGCGTAGATTCGAATTCTGTTGTTGACATATTTCTTTTGAATCTTCATGACATTTTTTTAATCTTCTTGGCAATAGGTTCATTTGGAACACCGTGATTCTTATCACCCACCCTCTCATTGGCTTGAGAGGGATTCGGTGGGACATAAGGAACAAGAAGTAAACCATAGAACTAAATATATACGATATATTTAACCGCATTTTTGTTTTAATTCTTATCACCCACCCTCTCATTGGCTTGAGAGGGATTCGGTGGGACATAAGGAACAAGAAGTAAACCATAGAACTAAATATATACGATATATTTAACCGCATTTTTGTTTTATTTACGAATTAAACAAAAAGTGAGAATTGAAGATATTTAAATAAGATTTAAATAGTTTAATCAATATATGTCGGAATTGATTGGGATTGACATTTGAATTAATTAAATTGTTTAATTAATCATTTAATACTACTTTAATTTGAAATTAATTATTTAAATTAATTGTTGAATTAAAATGGAGAAAGTTAAAAGTTGAGCTTACTCAAATGGAAAAATCCATGTTTGAGTTAATGGAATTTTGAGTGTCAATATTAGGTTTAACCAAACTTCATGTTTGCCAAATAAACCCCACAAATTTGAGAGAAATTTTGAGTGTCAAATTACATTTGCATCAACATGCCAATATGACTATAAATAGAGTGATAAGGTACATGGAAACTTCTTCTTAAAAAAGCTTGAGAAAGTCACTCACAAATTCCCTCTTCACATATACTAAATTCCTTCCAAGTTTAGTCACTCACCGGATTCCACAATCCCGTTCTAAGGCCGGAGAATAGTAGGGAAGACACTCGTGGTGGTTTGAAACTGGTTCATGAGGAAAAAGGAATTTGAACTACGAAAGGTTAGTACTCAAACTCCTTGAGTTTTAATACTTATGAACATACTAGTTAATATACTATAATTGATATACTTAGAGTGCTTAACATCTAAATTGCTTCCGCATGTGTTATAACAACACCATTATGGTGATGGTTCGAAACTTGTTCGTGAGAAAAAAGAAATTTGAACTACAAAAGATTAGTAATCAAACTCCTTAAGTTTTAATGCTTATGAACATGCTAGCTAATTTATTATAATTGATGTACTTAGAGTGTCTAAGATTCAAATTGCTTCCGGATGTGTTATAACAAAACACCATCAGTTTATGCACCACAATTGTAGGAGAAAATATTAAGAGGAAGCTTTGAGATTGTATGAGAAAAGTGGTCAATGATTGGATACTTTAGCAAGATTTAGAGTCCCTGACTTAAAAGATAAAGTAATACATAAAGACTAATCTAGTAATCATATAGTTAAAGGAAGAAACCAAGTCACCTCGAAGAAATTAGAAAGGTTTGAATTAAAGTTGAATGTTATATCTAAGTTATTCCAACATTAATCAACACGAGATATGAGCCTTGAATCTACTTGAATTTTTTTAAATTATGGCCAGGACAACTTAGCAGAGTTGAGGTAGACCGAGCCATAGGCACATGAGCTAATAACTCAGGACTTCACACTCCTTAACATTTGTTTCAGAGAGCAATAACTCTGGTCATTAAGAGGAAAAAATGAGCCACGCGACGATAAATTGAACATTAAGAACTAATCCAAATAGTTATTAAAAAGAAAAAAAAAACATGCATTCATGTAGAAACAAGGGTTCCTCAAGCATATGAACCAAAAAAGATAACAATTTTCCATAGAAACAAGGGTTAAAAGGTTTTCTCTGAGTTCGACGTAGTTGTGTGAGTTAAAGTAATATTGTTGGGCTCACTAATTTTCCATAACTTAAGTAGTTTTCATGAATCAGAAATTTAATGAGGTTTCTAGACTTGTTTTATAACAATGTTTATATCGATTATAGGAGGCTAATCAGAGACAAAAAAGATAACAAGATGAGCCCTTAAGCCAACTTGATACCTCTATATAGTGAGCGTTATACCAAACTCTCCAATTAAGAGTCTTGGTGACGACTGCCATTCGAGTAGTGGTGGCTTGTTACACTCACAAGGTTACACATGTTACTTTGGGTAAAGTCTCGACCCTATGGGGAATAGGCAAAACTTTTTCATGTTTAAAAACTACGTTACTTTTACTTTCTTGTTTTCAATTAAATGTGTAAGTCTATGGCTTCATTTGTAAATGTTTCATTTCAATGTCCACATATTTTAATTAAGGCATGCATGTAGTGATGTCTCTAATTAAGGTAAGAAAATTAGGGGTGTTATTGTTGGTATCAGAGCCGGACACCAAGTGGTGTACTGGCAAGAATGGATAACAGTGAATGCTGGAATGACCATGAAAGTTAAGATAGGACAATAGTATGCATTGATTTTCATTTAGTAGTTGAAAGATGGATTGTGAGATCTCACATTGGTTGGAGAGTGAAACGAAGCTTTCTTAATAAGGGTGTGAAAACTTCTCCCTAGCAAACGCATTTTTAAACCTTAAAGGGAAGCCCAAAAAGGAAAGTCCAGCTTGTGGGCTTGGACTGTTGTTACAAATGGTATTAGAGCCACAAATCGGGCGATGTGCCAGCGAGGACATTGGGCCTTAAAGGGGGAGGACTGTGAGATCCCACATCAATTGGAGAGAGGAACGAGTACCAACAAGGACGCTGAGTCTCAAAAGAAGGTGGATTGTGAGATCCCACATCAGTTGGAGAGTGATATGGAAATAAACCCAAGGGAAAGTATGGAACAGATTACCTTGATGATCAAGATCAAGAGTAAAGAAAACTCGCTTCTAAACTCATGATTCGAATCACTCCACAAGAGGTTTGATCAATACCACTTGAATGACTCTACATGCAAGTTCTAAACACGAGAATTTACAAAGAAAGTTTAGCACTCAACAAAGCTAAAATAGAAATTCTATTCTTAATTCCAAAATCTAATGTCTAATCAAAGAAAAGAAATTTTATATACCCCTTACAACCTTAACATATGTGATACATAACTCCCAAATTAAATGGGCTAGTAAACTGAAAAATACCCATAACCTCCATATTAAAATGACTAGTTAATGGTGGAATATAGTAACCTATATGGGTTACAATATAATCTTAACTCCTATATTTAAAACTAGCTTAAATATAACAAACAAATAGTTAAACTATAATTAAATAATGCAATTAATAAAATGTGCTTATTGACTCATCCTTGGACTAGTTTCATAAACTCAACGGAGTTCATTAAATGCAACTTAAAGTGCATTTAATTCATCTCTTTCTTGAACCTCAACTTTGCACAACATATAGGGAGGTCTCCAGCGTCTTCTAGAATTTCTTTTGATGAGCTCACCATAGCTTGAATATAACTGTATAAGGTTTGTTGTAGCTTCTTGGCTCTCGTCCTTGTAATTGGACCTTGAGGTATGGAAATTCCTTGGTCGTGGTTCATATCATTCTCCTCCTCTTGAGAAGGATTCGTCCTCAAATCCAAGCCATCACCTACATCAAAAGGACTCAAATCATTAACATTAAAAGTTGTACTAACACCGTACTTACTTGGTAAATCAATTTTATAAGCATTGTTGTTGATACGCTCAAGAACTTGAAAAGATCCATCTTCTCGTAGTAAAAGCTTAGATTTTCTTTGAGTAGGAAATCTTTCTTTTTGGAAATGCACCCAAACCCAATCTCCTAGCTTGAAGATGACAATCTTACATTCTTTATTAATTCGGGTGGCAACCTTGGAATTTTGTTTCTCAATTTGTTCTTTCACTTGCTTGTGCAGTTTATGAACAAACTCAACCTTGGCATTTGCATCAAAATTCACAAACTCTTTTGACAGTATGGGTAACAAGTCAATGGGGGTTAAAGGATTAAAGCCATAAACAATTTCAAAAGGTGTGCATTTAGTAGTGCTATGAACAACCCTATTATATGCAAATTCTATATATGGCAAACAATCCTCCCAACTCTTAAGATTCTTATCAATAATAGCTCTAAGCATAGCAGTCATGGTTCTGTTAACAACTTCAGTTTGTCCATCCGTTTGAGGATGACAAGTAGTTGAATATACTAGTTTAGTTCCTAACTTACCCCATAAAACACGCCAAAAGTGGCTTAAAAATTTTACATCACGATCACTAACGATGCTTTTAGGAATGTCATACAATCGTACAACTTCCTAAAGAACAGGTCAGCAATATGTTTTGCATCATCAGTTTTGTGACAAGGAATAAAATGAGCCATTTTACTAAATCGATCAACCACAACAAAGATGCTATCATAACCTTTCCTAGTCCTAGGTAAACCTAAAACAAAATCCATTGATATATCAATCCAAGGACCATTAGGAACCAGTAATGGGGAGTATAAACCATGTGGTTGAAGCCTAGACTTTGCTTGTTTACATGCTATGCAACGAGCACAAACTTTATGAACATCATGTCTCATTTTAGGCCAAAAAAAATGTTTAGATAGCATATCATAAGTTTTAGAAACTCCATGGTGTGCCATTAAACCACCTCCATGAGCTTCCCTCACAAGTAGCTCACGGATGGAAGAAGATGGTAAGCAAAGTTTGCCTTTTCGGAACAAAAATCCTCTAACAACAAGTAATTATCCACTAATGAGTCCTTTTTCACAAGATTCAACAAAAGGAGCAAAGAACATGTCATGTTGATACAAATCCTTTATGTATTCAAACCCCAACAACCTAGCATTCAAAGTATTGAGGAGGACATACCTTCGTGATAAAGCATCTGCTACAATGTTCTCCTTACCTTGTTTCTATTTTATGACATACGGGAATGTTTCAATAAATTCTAACCACTTAGCATGTCGTTTGTTGAGTTTATTTTGTCTTATCAAATGCTTTAAACTTTCATGATCCGTATGAATAATGAACTCTTTAGGCCAAAGATAATGTTGACAGGTTTGCAATGCACAAACCAAAGCATAAAGCTCTTTGTCATAAGTTGGATACCTCACAGATGCACCAGTCAACTTCTTACTAAAGAACATTAAAGGTCTTTGATTTTGCATTAATACAGCACCTATCCCTACTCCACAAGCATCACATTCAATTTCAAAAGTAGACTTAAAATTAGGTAATGCAAGCAAGGGAGCTGAAATCAATTTTTCTTTAAAAGTATTAAAAGCAAGTTCTTGATCTTTTTCCCATATAAAGGATACATTTTTCTTAACAAGTTCATTCAAGGGTGAAGCAATTGTACTAAAATTCTTAATGAACCTACGGTAGAAACTTGCAAGACCATGAATACTTCTTACCTCACTTACATTTTTCAGTGTAGGCCAATCTTTTATAGCCTTCACTTTCTCCTCATCAACCTCAACACCATTAGATGAAACTACAAACCCAAGAAAGTTAACTTTTTCCATGCAAAAGCTACATTTCTTTAAATTTACGTACAAACATTCGTTTCTTAAAGTAGTCAAAACATTGCGTACATGGGTAATATGATCATCTAAAGATTTAGAGTAAACAAGGATGTCATCAAAATAAACAACCACAAACTTACATAAGTATTCTCGTAAAACATTGTTCATTAGTCTCATGAATGTACTAGGTGCATTAGTTAATCCAAAAGGCATAACCAACCATTCATAAAGACCATACTTGGTTTTAAAAGCTATTTTCCACTCATCCCCAATATGCATGCGAATTTGATGATAACCCGATTTTAAATCAATCTTAGTAAAAAGACTACATCCATGCAATTCATCTAATCTGGGAATTGGATGCCTATACTTTATAGTTATCTTGTTTATAGTCCTACAATCAACACACATACACCAAGAACCATCTTTCTTAGGTACAAGAATAACTGGAACAGGACAAGGACTCAAACTTTCACGTACATACCCTTTAGCAAGGAGTTCACTTACTTGCCTTTGTATCTCTTCAGCCTCCTTTGGATTAGTCCTATAAGCTGCTCGGTTTGGAATGGGCGCGCCAGGAATGAAGTCAATCTTGTGTTCAATCCCTCTAAGTGGTGGCAAACTACTAGGCATCTCCTCGGAAAATAAATCTTCAAACTCTTGCAAAAGCACAACAAAATCACTAGGCAAAGAAGGGTTAAGTGTGTTAGTAAAGTAACAAGACCCCTTGCACATAAGTACAAGAATAGTCTGGTTAGAGAGCAAAACATTCCTAGCCTCACTTGATCTAACATACAAGCTTACTGATTTGGCTTTTCTCTCTTTTTTTTCTCTAGGCTGAGTGTTACTCTCTTGCTTTTCACTTGATTCTTTTTCAATCTCTGCTTTTGCATCAGCCTCTTGCCTTTTCTTTTCAAGTTTGCAATGATCAATAAATATATCTTTTGGAGACAATGGGATAAGAGTAATTTTTCTACCATTGTGAGTAAAGGAGTATCAATTTGCATACCCATCATGCATTACCCGACGATCAAATTACCATGGCCTCCCCAGTAGTACATCTCCAACATGCATGGATACAACATCACATAAAACATCATCAACAGATTTTCCAATAGTAAAAGAAACAAGAGTTCGTTGAGTTACCCGTACTTCCCCACAATCATTCAACCATTGAAGCTTGTAGGGTATTGGATGTGGTTGTGTCTTTAAATTAAGTCTTTTGACCAGAATGAAACTCACAACATTGGTGCAACTACCGCTATCAATGACAACACTACAAGGTACAGATTGAACAAGACACTGAGTTTGAAACAAGTTCTCCCTTTGGTCTAGGCCATCCTCCTTAATGTGGGTGTTTAGAGCTCGTCGAGTAACCAAAGATATATGTGTAGGGTCCTCTTCACTAAACTCCCCACTCTCATCAGTTTCCTCATTTATGTCGTCATGTGTCTCTTCATCCATAACAATTTCTCCCTCCTTGATGGTCATAATTCTTGCACGTGGGCAATCTCTACTATAGTGTCCTACCCCTTGACATCTCCAACACTTTAAATCTCTATTTCGAACATTAGACTTTTCTACTGTTTCTTTCCCTGTCCTAGAACTCTCCCATTTTTCAAATTTAGCTTGAGGCTTCTCATTAATCTCTTGATTTCTATGCTTATAATCAATGTTCTTACTATCCTTTTTCCATGTAGAAGTCGATCCATCAATGTATCCATCTCCTTGTAATAATCCTCCACAAATTTGCGTCCTTGTTTCAATGCTTGAAGCTTTAGTGCCATGTCCCTTTGAAAATATTGTGGAACAAAACACTTCCTCATGGACTCTTTGAACTCGACCCATGAATCAATTGGTGCTTCAAGATTTCTTCTCCTACTTGACATCAATTTATCCCTCCAAATTTGAGCATATTGTTTGAATTGAGCAATGCATAACAATACCTTCTTTTCATCACTAAAATTATGATAGTTGAACACTGACTCCACCATTTTCTCCCATTGAAGGTATTCCTCTGGATCGGTTTTGCCATAAAACTTGGGAAGTTTTAATTTGATGCTCCCCAAGTTACGATCAATTCTATCATCATAAGGAACTCGTTGTTGTAAATTATGATACCTTCTTCCATGGTCTCTCCCTCGCATCAAGCCATGACCAACCGCATGTGGATTATCCTCGTGGTGATCAGAATTGTCGCCCTCATATGTATCGGTTGAGGGCGTAGGTAGTGGAATCCTCTGTCAAGCTTGATTTTGAATCTCCAATCTTCCTATTCGATCAGTCAACTCTTCTATTCCTCGAATTAGTCTTTTCATGGTTCGTTGTTGTGCTTCTCTCAATCGTGCATCAGTAATGTCAGTATTGTCGTCTTGATTTTCCATGCTACAAAAGAAAGGTAAAAGAAAAAAAAGACCTCACAAGCGCTCCCTCATGTGTATTCACTCGTAAATGTAGTTCACTCGTGTTTAGCACTCAACACTCAAATCAATGTGTCACTCCCTTACAAACTCACCCTCACAATTGAGCACACACAAATCACACTCCAAGAAACAAATTGGGATGTGAGACAAGCTATGTTATAGAGCTAAGTGCAATTCAAAGTTAATAAACAGCACACTCAACACATAAACAAGGGTATTGAAGGAGCAATCCGAATAACGACAAAGAAACGAATTAAAGAAAGAAAATGATTAAGGACTAATTTAGACGTGGTAACGTAGTAACATATGAGAGTTACATATAATAATCAAGAGGAAAAAAAGAAAGACATTTAACATCAATAAGCTTTCTTTCTTTCAATGGTTTTTTTTTCTTCTGATTGTCAAAATCTAATCAATCCACCTAGAAGAGGAAACTTAGGCCTCTAAAAGCACCACGTGGTGGGAGGTATGGGTCACAATTTGACATACTTATAGTATACCTAACATTCTTGAATTTTCGTGTCTGAGGACTTCGGTCCCTTATCATTGAGTGGTACCTAGCATTCTTCTTGTCTTGGTAGTTGTAAAGCTTGTTTGTTAATGTTCTTGTTTCTTAATCCGGTAAGTTTCTAAGGTTCTTATTTTCTTGAAGCATAAGTTATTATATGCATTCATAATCATATGAACCCATCATAATAACTAGCCTGAGTTATTCTAGAAAGTCGTAAGTTCATAATGGATTCCTTAGAGGGTTCTAGAAGGGTCTTGAATCTTGACGTATTTCCTTTAGGCATTTCTTAAGTTCCATCTTGGTTTAGGCTCCAAACTTGCTCCAACCGACTTGAAGTCTTGAGCTTATCCTTATGTCATGTGAAATAGACCTTATAGAAAATGGTTGGTAGTTTGGAGCATGTCTAGACCTTGAGATAGGATATGACTACTTGTTTCGTTTTCAGGAACTAAGTCTTAGGAGTAGTCATGTCATGCCTTGTGTTTTAGCCTTGAAAACTCTTCCAAAGTAACACTTAATTTTCTCCTCATGATTGCATTGGTGGCATTATCATAATCGTGGCATCCAGCTGACAAATCGTGATGTAGGGCATCTCATTTAAATGAGGGAAATAATAAGACCATCATGGCATCTTGCTCATGGTATATATAACTCAGCATCACACCTTAAGAGGAATAGGGGTCTCGTGGTACCCTTCGTGATGGGAGATAATGGTTACTTCAGGCATGGATCCTAGCAACTTGTTAAGCATGATATTTGCATTAACCTTTAAGTTGGTGATCCTAGGTTTATGCATAACATCTTGGGTCAAGCTTAGGAACTTATAAGTTGTTCTTAGAAATAGCTCAACATGATCTTGTGAACGTAGCATCTATTAGCGACCAAGGGCACAAAATCTAAACGCTCATAACACTCGACTGGGTGTTCGACCTTGCTCGATTCTTGTTCTATATTGTTGCTCCAACTTCAAACTTTATATGAGGACCTTAAACCGACATTGAGAGCTCCAGAATTGTCGTGATTTGGAGATTGAACTTTCTGGATAATTTTTCGAAAATATCCGCCCCGATCAGAGCCTTAACAACTTTAGTTTTGAATATTAGCCGTTGGATGTGATGAGCTGTACGTGTTCTAGATCATATCCAAATTTGGGGGAGATCCAATAGCTGAGATTTGAGTATCGAGAGATTTTATGCTGATGGCCACTATAGATGCTCTGGTTCTGATCAAAGTGGCATTTTCGTAATTATCCATTCTTCCAAGGGTATTCTGGTAATTTGATTCTTAAATTTTATTATTATTTTTCCTGAAAAATCCATAATTTTTCTACAAATTCTTCCTCTCTGGGTCATTTTTGCCCTTTTCACTCCTTTTTCCTTTCCAATCTTTTGCCAAATGCCTTTTAAGATTACTTTTTAGGGTATGGGAGTGACTTGATTAAGTCCCTTGTCCTTTTTTTAATCCTCTTAATTTCTTCTCTTTGTATTCGTTGGGTCTTACATGGATGGCTTATTTTTGTTGGAGCTAATTCCTTTCATTTTTGGAGTGTTACAACAAACGTGGTTTAAATCAAGGTCAAACAAATGTCATTTAATGTGATAGTAGTTTTGCAATTAAGTTGTCAAAGAATCTATTTTTACAAGTTAAGAATGAGAAACAAAAGTGGAATTAAAGGTCCAAAAAACATAATAAGTGGGATTGAAATTGGAAGAAACATAAGTGGAATGAGTCCAACTTTCATTAATGTTCACAACAATTTAAATAAAATACAAACTACAAGTACAAAGGAAAGGAATGCTAATGTTGATTGAGTCATGTGTCTATCAGTAATTACGTGTTGATTATAGATCATGTCATCTAGAGGATGTGGAAGAGAGTGTAGGGGAAGAAGACGATCCTATTATTATTATTATTATTATTATTATTATTATTATTATTATTATTATTATTATTATTATTATTATTATTATTATTATTATTATTATTATTATTATTATTATTATTATTATTATTATTATTATTAT
>NW_019268555.1:251583-278217 GCF_002738365.1 Cucurbita moschata | reverse complement strand
TTATTATTATTATTATTATTATTATTATTATTATTATTATTATTATTATTATTATTATTATTATTATTATTATTATTATTATTATTATTATTATTATTATTATTATTATTATTATTATTATTATTAAGCACACCACACACCATCTACCTTTAATCAATGCCAAATACATGTTGATCAACACGAAGAAGACAAGTTGATGCAACTACTCATGGGGCTGAATGAGTTTTATAAAACGGTGTGATCTAACATATTAATGTTGACTACATTACCTAATGTGAGGTAAGTCTATTCATTACTTGTACAAGAAAAATGCAACATCAAGTAACATCTTAACCTACTTAATTGTAGCAGCAGTGCATAAGAAAATAACATAAAAATTCACCAAGTACAAATCATGTAAACACTGCTATAGAAGTGGTCATACAATTGATGAGTGTCGAATCCTTAAGTTTCACCGTACATTTTGTGATAAAAGGGGACATACAGAGGATCAATGTCACAGAAAAAATAATACAGAAGATCAATGTCACAGAAGATAAAAGGGCAGTACAAGTCAACTACCGCAACAATGGTAGATATCGATAATTTGCAAATATAGCTATATTTTATCTTATTTTCAAGATTTTGTTAGTGGTATATTTTCTCTTATTTTGAGGAGTTAGTTGGTAGCTTATATGGTATTTAAACTTGTGACCATAATATGGCTATATTTTATCTTATTTTCAAGATTTTGTTAGTGGTATATTTTCTCCTATTTGGAGGAGTTAGTTGGTAGCTTGCATTCTATTTAAACTTGTGAACATAAGGAAGATTGCACTTTTCGATCCCACTTTTGTTTCTCATTCTCAACGGTACATCTCTTTCTCTAATCTCGAAAACTAAGTCCTCAATTTAAACTTGTGAACATAATGAACAATTTGTTTATGATTCAATTAGAAACTAAGTTCCTCTCGGGTAAGAGGGGGTGGGGCCCAATTGTTCAAATCTTGAAATCAATACGTAAGAAAATTACTCATTTACTTACCGTATATGGGAAGGAGTGAACATCATCTCCTGAAATTATGTTCCCATCTCCCTATATGGTCAAGTCCCCAAAATGACAGGCATAATGAATCAATTACGAAAGTTATTCTCACCCATACAAATCAAAGGATAACCCATAGACAACCGTTCGTAACTCACTAAGAATTAAAATCAAGTCACATAAGATCATCTATGAAATATTAATCTTCTCAATTAATGAATTTATAAAGAGAGATTAAATATTTCGTGATCAGTCATATACAAACTCATTGTATAGGATACTCGCACTCACATGTCTCTATTTTCTTAGCGTTGAAATGTCGATATGTTTCGTAACTTACCAACCAAGTTATATAAATATACATCTCAAATTAAAATGATTTTTATTAGACATTAATTGATCAATAAAAAATATAAGATAGGGGTGTTCAAAAAAACTTGATGACCAAAAAATTCGATCAACCCAATTTTATGGTTTGAGTTGGACTCTAAACTTATTTGGATTGGATTTGGTTCAAATAAATCAAAATTTTATAAATGAAATTGGTTGAAGTTACATGTAGGTAGTAGTGCAAAATATGATATCATATTATGGTGTAAACATACACAAATTAAAACTCTGAAATCGATTGAGCTATTAAACAAATCAACTTACGGACGCTTTTATACCCTCCTTACAAACTAACAAAAGCTTTCTTACAAACTAACAAATGCGTTTATAGCCTCCTTACCAACTAAACTAACAAACACTTTTATATCCTCCTTACAAACTAAACTAACAAACACTCCTTACAAACTAAACTAACAAACGCTTTTATAGCCTCCTTACAATCTATCCTTACAAACTAAACTAAGAAACGCTTTTATGGACTCCTTGTTTCAAAAATTTAAAATACAAAAACCGGTAAAAAAAATGGCAAAAATTGGTTAAATGTATGGTTAAAAAAGTTAGAAAAAATGCATACCAGAAGAAAAACTAAGCACACCATCAAGAAATCAAACCTCTTGTTTGGAAACAAAGCTTAAAATCAAACCTAAGCCTAAACGACGTGTCCCTCCGAATCCCAGGTTCGTGATCGGAGGAAACAGATTTGGCAACCCAATACCTTTGCTCTCATGTGTCTCGTCCATCAAACAATCCCAACAGAATTCCAAGAGATTGCCCAAATGAGCTCGACCCAACTCATGTTGCATAGCCCATGTGCCTACTTGACTCAATACGAACTCCAACTTGTTGCTTACTAGACTCAACCCGAGTTCCATCCTGCATGCCTACCTGACTCCTACCAGTATCGACCTAACCTAGACATTCACTTGCGCGTGTCCTTTCGCCAAATCCTGCGTTTTTTGAACCCTTACACCAACCCAACCTGATGTTGTGACCTGCACCTCTGCTCAGTGATGACTTTATTCGACTTTGCTCCTTAACTTCTGTTTGGCGCTTTCGACTTAGGATACCAGCTTTTAACCCCGTTTGACATTTTTAGATCAATCCTACCATTGCTTACCCTCGTGAAGTCAATTTTGACATTTTCAAAAGGTTTTGAGATGAGTACGACCTGTTTCTAAAAACTAAAATATTTTAAGAAAAGTTATTGGTTTACTTATGCATACTAGCTAAAGTAGGTCCGCTCTGTGCTAATTCGGGGTCATAAACTTGCATAGATTTACTTGGATTTCAAAGGGCAAAATTGAACTAGCTCCAAGTATGACTTACGGACTTCAACTTAGCTACCTTTGTAAGTGACTTCACTACTACTGTGGTTCAATGAATTGTTTGAAGAACGAGTGGCGGGTGCCCTGTGGCCCTTACATGTGTCGTCCCTTGTGATTTCTATATTTGCATATTATGTTATGACGTGTTGTAATGAATGTGACATATTATAAAAGTATATTAGCATAGAGTACATTCAACTTATGTAATGATAAGAAATGGCTATGTAATGTATGAAATGAATAAAGATATGCATTGCACCACAGATACATGCCCTAATTTAAATTTATGGGGACCTCATGCATATTGTATGTATACGTGCGTTAGGATACTTCCATGTTATAATTGGTCCAAACACGTACCTAACGCAGTGTATATTCGCCATGATGTTATGATACTATATTGTATACACCAGAATACTATGCATGCTCTTTCCCTTTTTGGTTTACCAAGAATGAGAGTGTACGTTTGTTGAAGGCTAGGTCTAGTACATTTACAAGCCCGTTTGGGGGTCCATGAGCGCATATTAGTCGTTTGTAGGGGGTCTATGTGCGTGTATTAGGGTGATTTGGCAATCTTGATATGGATTCACGTCTCCATGTTTTTCAGTTGTGACTTCCAAAGTCTAGATCTATAAAGACCCTAAATTTTCTACTCAACCTAAGGTCACTACCGCACACATATCATGAGCATTTAATGCGAAATTATCTCAATTGATACTTTATAATAAAATCAACCTTAGTCTTGCATGCTTCATTTAATACAAAACAATCCAAGCATGTGTCATAGTCTCATGATTGCGATGTCACCGTTAACCATACAAAAGCGCCTTGCGTTTACTTGAAAAATAGAGTAACACTTAGCTTCAGTATTTTAAGAAACACTAGTAAGTGACCCCATATTGGGGTTAAAATGCAAAGAACCACAATTACATGCATGAGACCTATCATAATAGTCTATTTTTCTACCGTGGCTATCCTTACTAGCAACTTGGATGTGTAATTAATTTTCCTATATACGGCCTATACGTGTGAGTATGGACCCACCAGTCGGTTTGCACACCTCTTGGGTCCCTTTCTAGTCAGGCGAGCATTCTCTGGGAGTTGTTGATGCTAGACACCCATTAGGAGTAGCGGCCATCACGGCTACACTATATCAAACATAATGATCGTTCCCCTGCCTATTAGCATACGCATCCGTACTATCGTAAAGGAATAGGGTTATCCCTCGATGCATTAGAACACAATAATGTATGAGATCCCAATATCTTTCCATTTTAATTATCCTTAATTCAACCCCACTAGCGTCTTCTTCATATCATAACATTTTTCATATCATTTCTCGTAACTTTTATCATATCATTTATAATAACTTTCATGCGTATGTCGGGGTTTTATTTCATGCTAGTTGTCATTTTTCTTGTCAATCATATCATATCATTCATCTAACATTTAAGTCATATCATAACGTTCTTATGCTTTCAGACATAACAATCATATCATATCATATATCAGATCACATAATATTTTTGTATTATTTCATAATGGCATACATATACGATCTATGACACGTGCAAACCACGAGCACGTGTCATCATACAACATACAATTTATAACCTAACAACAGTAGGGCCACTTATATGGTTAGCCTTAGCCGACATTCTCCATAATTTAATTATGTTAACTCCTACTCCTTGAAAGCATTCAAAGCTATCGTCCGTTGTCGTTTCCTATTAGATCGTTCACCACCCTTTGTTAATATTTCACAACTTTAATATAATTTCAACTAAAACTTGTGAAATACGACATTAAAATGACATCACTTACCTTAATTGGTGTCAAAATTAGGTTCAGGGGGGTCGTAATGGTGGAATTTGGGCTAGAAACTGAATATCGAGCCAAATAGCTCAGAAATTGAGCCGTAGAGCCGAGCCGAGGCGTCTAAGCCGATTGAGCCAAAGGAGTCTTTGCTACAGATGGTGACACATGGCGCAATAGGGAGTTGCTGCGTGTGCAGGTTATTTTCAGGTCAAGGCGCGGGCAACGACTAGGGTAGGCCGCCTTGCCTGGCTGTGTACCTTTGGTTGAACCCTCGGTTTGGGCCTCGAGAAATCGGCGGTCACGGGCTACAGGCGCATAGATGGACTGGGCTGCGGGTGTTCTGGACCGAAGGGAATTCGATCTCGTCTCCTTCACCCGACTCTTTGTGATTTTTCATCCGTTTCTCTCTCCTCGATTCTGATGGCATTTTTTATGGTTTCTGGACCATTGTTGATTCGTTCTATTTTCTCAACTTCCCAAACCCTCGGATCCCGCTTGTTTGTCCTATTTTTCCATGTAAGGTAGACTTTGGAGTTTGTGGTAGGAGGTTTGGGGTCATGTGGGCGTCAAGTTTCTCTGGTTGGACTCCTCGTCGTCGTCATTTCAGGTTCCTCTCTCTCTTTAATTTTCTCTATGTTTTCCCTTTTACATGTCTCTAGAGCATTTAGAATTCTAGCAGGTTTTCTGGCGACCGAGTCAAATGGTTTCAATAAATCCCCTACAATAGTTCATCCTGGCCCAGATCTAAAACTATCCTCAACGGTTTGAGAAAATATTATGTATGATATTTTATTATGTATGATATTGTGTATCTCGTGCAGCGACACGTGTCATATGTATGAATGATATGTGACAGACACGTGGCCGCCGGAAAGGTATCTGTTCATAATATGTTGGCAGACGGGAAAAATTGTGTATCTGCGCTCTGGGTGTTAATGGATGTTATCGCCCCGTAGAGCAAGGATGACTGTATGCATTGTTAATCGTACATAAACTCCTGTGGAATGATTGTGTGAACATATGATATGAATGATAAGCTGTAGTGTTGTGTTATGCCTAAGCTGTACTCTTGTAGGGATTGAGAAGGGTTTAGATAGGGGACCCTCCTGATGTTAGGGTGAGTGGTGTCGTGAGGGACGCATAGAGGGACAAACCCTTAACCCTAGACTGTTGTGGACTTAGAAGTCTTGAATGAGTGAATTTGGAAGCCAAGCCCTAACTCAATAGTCTTAACTACCCTTGAGACATAGAGAACCACGTTAGGACCCCGAGGTGTAGAGAGATGATCTCTTAGCCTACAGTAGCTGGTATAGCGTTCGAGTATACTCTACTTTCCTTCCTACTCCGGTGTGTTACTGTTGAGCTAGGCGAGATGCTAGTTAGGGAGGTGTTACTCTTCCCTTCCAACTTTGGTGTACTTCAGTGTGGTATTGTTGAGCTTGGTGACACGCCTGTTAGGGAAGTGTTACTCCGTGGTAGATCAACTACTCTGCATGGGGATCTGTCTTATGGTAAGATGTTGAGCCCGCGGGTGGGTCAAGGTTGCCTGCATGATGAGCCTGTCCTATGGATGGATGTTGACCATGCAGTGATTAATTCTAGCTGGGTTGTACGAGGGGTACATGTAGTTAAGAGGGAGCACCTCATCTTCAAATGCTGAATGCCGCTTCAAAGGTTAAGTCCTTCTACCCCGAACTGTGTACTTAGAGTACTGAGACTCTAGAATTTAGAGCATAGTTGGTGGTTTTCTCCTAAAACATGGATGCAATTAAGAGCCTACAAGTAGGTTGCTTACTCAGTATATTCTTATACTCACCCCATTTCCTTTTTTTTTTTCAGGTTCGTGAATTTACACTTCGTGGCGATGGGGGTGTCTGTCTAGTTTAGTTTTGTGTAGTTGACATTTGTGACATCACGTACCCCGATCCCTTTTTCCCATTATATACATTATTTTCCTTTTCCTACTTGAACGTTTTGAAACTCGCGAGGAAATTTTATACTTTGAACGTTTTAGTATTTTGTTTTCTTCTACTTTCATGCATTGCATTGTCTGTTGAGTCACTCTGGTAATTTGAATGCGTCGAAATTTCGAGGTGTGATAGATATTTATGTTTGTCGTGATGTCATGCTAGCATTTTTTTTCTTGTGGCGTGTGGTGACGTATAATGTGTTGTGCCCGACCAAGTAAAGCCCAGGAGTACGTATACGAGCCCACCCTATGGGCCCTTGTGCATGGACGTAGGCTATGTTATGTTTATAAAAGATAGGTCCTACTTATATATTGCATGTGTTTACATGTCAAACTCCAACAGTGGGGTCACTTACTGTGTATTTCATAAAATACTCAAGCCACATACTAATTTAATCTCTCAGGTAAAGGTAAAGATCCTATGAACGAATGAAGGTGAACGCTGGGTAGGCCATGGAAGTTCGAATAGACAAGGGCAGTTGAATGAGTCCATGTGTGCATGTGTGTTTCATGTACAGAAAAGTACTACACATCAAACCTTACTCGAACTTGAAGTAGAGAGTAAAGTCATGACGTCTTATGAAAAGATAGATCCCACCATGATTGTATGTGATTGCATTTTTTAACGTGAATATGGGGTTACTTATTAAGTAATTTTAAATACTCAAGTCACGTGCTACTTCTTTTTCCCATAAAGGTAAGCCAACAATGTATTAATGACGGCATCAGTGTGGAGACCATGGAATTGAAGTCAAGGTAGTTGCATTTGCATTTGCATTTGATATAGCAGCCCTTAGGTTAGATCAGTGTGTTGCATTATTTTAAATTCTTGTATTCTAATTCTGATATTTGTTGATTTAACTGGTTTTTTTTTTTATGAATCTTTAAGTCCGTAACATTGTTTTAGTAAATTATTTTAAAGGATTTCTGCACTTAGTAGTCATGACATGCATGTAGCAGAGACTTTATTTTTTAATGAAAAAGTAGAGTCATTAGACAATAAGTAATGGATTGTACTCAATTATAATCTAAACTTTTTGAATTTTAATGATTAAATAATAATAAAAAAATGATACATGAATGAATTGAAACCACATCTAGATGAGAGTGATCCTAAGGATTCTAGTTCCTACGTTTAATGACTTGAGCCCTTACAATTTACATGAGCTCTGTCATCCTAGCTTAATACATTTACATTTAATACATATATTTACATTAACATGTTCATCAATTTCTCAATGAAAATAGAAACTCCTTTTACATCAATGACTTGATGAAAGAGGAAGGCCATATTCATCCAAAATATGATGAAAGTTGGAAAAGATACATCAATAATAGAGAAAAACCAAAATAAAAAATCCAAAAGATGGAAGGTTGATGAAGCAAAGTGAGAATATGTCAGGAGACATATTCCACTCACGAATTTTTTTTTTAAATAGTTTAACGACTATTCAGTCATTGAGATGATGATATTTACAAAGGTGGTTGAGAATCCAAAAATGGATCATTGAGATCATAAATCGTGTCTTCATCTTCTTCTTCTATGATAGAAGGAGAAGACGTCGAACCGACTGATGCGGCCTCTTCAAGAAACTTTTGAAAATCAGCTTCAGAAGTTGTCTGGGCTAATGCAGCGAGTAGCTTTGACTTTGAATTAAGGAATTCGTAGGTCCTCTTCTTGGATAAATCCTGAAGGTGGCCATTCTTAGATAGCCAGACCTTTACCGCTTTGATGTCTGCGTGGGTATAAGTATATTTATCCCACCATTTGATTTTGATAGTTTTAAAGACCTGTTTTATTTGGTCTTCGGTTTCTTTAATTTGAAAATTCTAAGTTAAAATCCAAGGAATTTGGAAGTATACGCAAAAGCGCATGGTTAATGGAAATGGGGTTTTGAATGTATTTTAAACGAAGTAGTGGAACGATTCCTGTATTGGAACTGGAAATATATCTTTGGTTGATCCAAAGATTTTCTACCATTTCATGAACCAAAATGGGTAATGAATTTTATGAGCATTCTGGCAGAATTGAATAAATCATGGGTGCTCGTAATTTTGATACCAAATGACATCGAACCATGCCATCTGATAGTCTCTGTATGAGTAAAAATGAGGAACAAAAGGTTTTGAAAAAGTCTTCTCCGTGTATGGATCTTGATTCCAATACGTCGGGTTCATGACTTTGAAAATTTTTAATTTTGAATATGCGATTTTCAAAGGATCATCGCAACTCGGGATATGAGTAATTTCAACGGACTTTGTGTCGACTAGAATGAATTCATAAAACCTTCTGGTTTTATGAAGATCTTCTAGGATATAAAAGAATCCCGATGGATAGGCCTTTTTAACGACTTCGCCAATTTTTGGGTCGTCGTATTCTGGTTCTACCAGAGCTTCTGGTATAGACACAGATTTTTGAAAATAGGTCCTGATTTTAGGAACTGGAGAGAATCAAACGGGAACAACCGCGCTCGAGTAGGTTGAGGGGACAAAGGGTCCCTTTGAAGTGGAAGAGACAGTAGGTCTCGATGGAGTAACGGCAGATGGCCATGTTGAAGAGGCAGAAGGCCTCGTCGGAGTGATAACCTCTACCTGTTTTTGAGAAAGCCTTGCTTTAGATCTGGTCACCAATGTGAAACCAGCATCCATCGCATAGCTGTCGGATGTCATTGAGTAGGGGTGTCGAAGAAGCAGTGGGCTTCTTTCCTTTCTCTAACGTTTTCTTTCCGGTCATCTTTAGATGGAAGAGTAGCTAGGGAGAGTCTTTCTTTGAGAGTAAGAACTCTCTTGAGAGGTAATCTGCCAAAGGGTTTTCAGCCCCTTTTATAGGCAAAATCTGGAAGTCGAAGCAAGATAAAATGACTTGCGATCTAGCAAAAATCTGCTTAGATACAAGATTCTTGACATCTTTTTCTAAAACAAATTTAGATGCTCTAGAATCCGTTTTGATAACAAAGCTTTTGTTAATTAAATCACTTTGGAATTTCTGTACACAAAGTACTATTGAAAGTATTTCTTTCTTTACGGTTGAGTAATTTTTTTGAGTAGAATTCCATATTTCCGAATGAAATCGAACAATGGATTCTTTCTTGTCAAGGGATTGTTTTAGGATTCTTCCATATCCGATATCGGATGCGTCGGTCTCCACTATTAAACTAGCCCTTGGGTTTATCAGCGATAAACACAGAATTGACTTGACAAGGGATTTGACTTTTTGGACTGTTTTGGTGTGTTCTTCAGTCCAGGGCTTTGGATTCTTTTTGAGCAGTTCAAAAAGTGGTTTGCAAATGGGTCTGATATTTTGAAGAAAATCAAACACATAATTGAGACATCCCAAAAATCTTTGTAGTTGGGTTTTATCTGTAATTTGGTCCGGAAAGTTTGAGGCAAACTCAATGGACCTTTGAAAGGGTTTAATTAGACCCAAATGAATTTCAAATCCAAGAAAACGGATTTTTGTTTGAAAAAATTTAATTTTTGGTTTAGACACAACTAAACCATTTCTTTTGACTGTCGTAAAAAATGTTTGAAGATGCTTAAAGTGTTGATCGATGTTTTGAGAAAAAATCAGAACATCATCAATATAAACAATTGAAAAGTCTTGAAAAGGATTGAAAATATCATTCATAATCTTTTGAAATTTGGATGGAGCGTCTTTTAGCCCAAATGGCATAACGTTCTATTCGCATTGTCCGAAAGGGACATTGAAAGCCGTTTTATACTTGTCTTTTTCTGAAATCTGGATTTGCCAAAATCCTGATTTCATATCAAATTTTGAAAATACTTTAGCATTTGAAATTCTTTGCATTAAATCTGATTTATTTGGAATTGGATATCTAATCCATTCCAAAACCTTATTTAAGGGTTTATAGTTTATTACCAGTCGCAGGACTCCACGTTTCTTCTCTGCTTGGTTGTTGACGTAAAAAGTCGCACATGACCAGGGGCTCTTTGACGGTCTAATAAGACCCTTCTGCAAAAGATCATTGATTTCTGCTTTGCAGAATGTTAGTAATTCTCTATTCATTTGAATAGGTCGGGCCTTCGTAGGAATATTTTTCTTCTCGAAGTTTTTGACATAAGGAAGATCAACTATGTGTTTCTTCCTATTCCAAAAGGCATTACGGATAGTTGAACAAATCTCCCTTTCTATTTGAGTTTGTAAAGTTTTGATTTTAGACTGGACAGTCTTATTTTGAATCTGATCTTCTATTCTTTTGAATGAAATTTCTTCCCTTAAAAAAGAAATTTGTTTTTCCTTATAATTTAGTACATTTATTGATTGAATAATTGTATTTTTTTGAAGGTTATTTATTTCACTAATCCTTAGGGGCGAAAGGAAATTAAATTTTATCTTCTTTACTAATGCCTTTTGACTCTAACCCTTTTTCAGTTATTTTAAAAGAATATAATTGAGTGAAGAAATGAGTACCTATGATTAACTCTTGTCCTAAGTCCTTTACTAAAAGGAAGGAATTTAAGAAGCAAATTCCATCATTGCAATCATGAACTTTTGATAGTTTGTAATTAATTTTGAGTTTGTTGTTGTTTGCACCTCTAAGGCCCTCAATAGTTTTTTCAAAATACTTTGTAGGTATTAGGCCTTCTTGAATGCAATTTTGATCTGCTCCAGTATCTATGAGAGCCTTTAGTGTGATTTTAAGGTAACGAGAGCGTACCATTTTTGATATTGAGAAGTGGTGATGGCTCCAACGAAGAAACTTTGAAAATCTTCTTCGTCCAGGTTCGGTTGGGCCGTTTCCCTTTGTTCGGGCAGCCTTTCCTAAAACTTGAGAATTTCTTGACGAAGCATATAAGATTCTGATCTAGTTTCAGATCTTAACGCCTGTACTTCTTGTTTGAGATTATTAATCTCTCTTTGTAGATCTTGAGTAGTGAGTTCTCTCGGTTTTTCAAATCTTTGGAGAATTGATTGGAGTCTGTAGGGATTTCTTTCTTCCCTTTCAGGTGGTTTAGAGATTGTCATGGCATCTCTAAGTCGTTGAGCAATTTTCTATTGAATTTCTGGATCTTGAACTTTTTCTACTACTTCGAGTAGAATTTCTTGATCCTTTGTAAGGACATTTATGCATCCTTCGCACGTCCTTTTTCCCTCTTGTTCTGATTTGTATTCTATGCTAGAATATGAATCAGATTCTTCTTGGAGTTTAAGGATTTCTCCCTCGCTGGATTGTTCTGAGTCGGTTAGAGCTAGTCGTAGTAGCTAATTTTTCAGCTCTTGATCTATCTCCAACTCATTGATCTTTCCTCTGATCGGATACTTTTTAGCATAATGTCCTTCTTCTCGACATTTGAAGCAAGTTTGCCTTTTCTTTCCTTTGTGGGGTTTTGTAGGAGTATACTTCCTTCTTGAATACGTTGGCTTTTGAGATTGCATGGGTTTATTCCGATACTTTTCTCTAGGCCTGTATGAATTATAAGATTTTGGATGCATCTTAACCTTCTTTCTTCTAGAGGTTGAGGGAGCTTCTATCCCCTTGCATCCATATTGGTCACAAAATCTTCCAAGCTCTTTTCTATTTGATATTGAAGAATTGAGCTTGTTTTGAATCTTTGACTCATTACAAAGTCTGAGTCCTTCTTCTATGATGAAGGATGCTATGGATCCATATGACAAAGTTTGCCATGGAATTGTTCCATTATACTTTATCTTGAGACCGTCTTTGATCCTCCTTGAGAAGTGTTTTGGTAGTCCATTAACAAAATTCTCTTTCCAGGATTCCAACGAACTATCTGTTCTAATAAGAACTTTGCTGAAATACATGTCTTTGTACCACCTGAAATCTCCTAAGGTAGGGCATTTCAGATTCATGAGTATTTCAGCGGATCTCTCCAGATATTTCAGAGGGTCGCCAACGAAGAATTCTATGAGGGTATAAATGAGGGTGTTGACAGCATCCTCTACCCTTTCATGTTGTACTTCGGCCCTAGTTGATGGACCTTCTTCTTTGATGATTTGAATAGTTGGCCTAACGACATAGTGGTTTAATATCTGTTGGCGAGTTGCTTCGTCGAGATATTTGTCCCACCAGTCTTTGAGTTACTCGGTAAATCCGGTTACGAAAACTTGAGCTATCTGATGGTCGGATTTATGGCCCTGTAATTTATACGCGCCTACGGCCATCATCATTTCATTAACAACAATCATTATCAGATAGTCAGATAATCCATCGATATTCCATTCATAGATTGCTAGACCGTCGTAATGAGCTTGAGTTTGTAGTGTCTTTTCTTCGAACTGGATATCTGGAAAAGACGGTTGAGGATACCAGTTTTTCTGATTTCTAATATTATTTTGACTTCTTCTAGAGATTCTTTCAATTCGATTGTAGAAAGGTTCTTCTACCTCATTTGCAATCTCGTCTTCGGATTCTTGGTTCTTGCCGTCATTGTTAACGACATTGACAAATGAATCTTGAGGCGTCATGGCGGGATTTAGTATCCTGTTCAATTTTTCCTCTATCTTGGCCATTGCAGCCTCTTCTTTTGAAATCCTTTTTGTAAATATTTCGAGATTTTCCAGTCCGAGTATTGGTATTGACTCATCAACCTTTGGTACAGCTGCTTGCCTGTTCCTGCTGAGTACCTGATTTCTTTGAGATTTTTCCCTCGATACTCTCAAGTTGAGTAGCGATCATGGATAAAATCTTATTTGAGTAATTGTTTTGATGCTAGATATTTTTTATATCCTTTAGAGTCGGATTACCCTTTTCTAGTCCTTCTGGAATATTTTTGAAAAGACTAGCTTTGACTCTTTCTCCGTAGTAGTTGTCGAATTCAACTTCTTCCAACGGAGGATGTTTCGAATATACCTCGCCTCTTTTGGTAGTCTTCCAACTCCTCTGAGTCAAGGTGCATACCTGCAAAATATTCTCTTCAAACCATTCAAAGAATGGTATATTTTCTTCGATGGCTTCCATATGAGAATACCACTGAGCTCTTAATTCATTTCGCTCAGCCTCTTTGTAGGTTTGGAAGAAGGCATTTCTTTTTGAAGAGTTGGAGGTTGACATAAACTCTACTTTTAAGAATTCTTTGTCTATCTGGAAATCAGTTGTAATGACATTTAGCTGACTTTTGTAGACGGATTGATTATCCATATTTGTATGGGTTGGAGATCTTGAGCCATCTTCATAGTGGATTGATGCCCTTTTTTTATCATAACTGACCTCCAACTTTTAAGAGGTCATACATTGATCTTGAAACTCCCGACGTACTTGGTCTAGAACTCAAGAATTCCTTTACTTTTGACTCTGACGAAGGTTCTTCGCTGTATTTTATCTCAACGCTTCCATCGTCATGTTTGACGATTTGTACTGGGTTTTGAGATTCCTTTCTCCTCGGGAGATTAGCATCTTCTATTTTCCAGAGAGTATTTCTAGTTATTTGATCCCAAGAAAGGGTTTTTGGAACAGTCACTGAAGACTTTCCAATATTTGCCTCTATGAGCATGGTTGATCCTTTTGGTGAGGATCTTAATGCTCTTGGAGAAATATTTGTATTCATGAGTTTGTAGTAAACCCTGAATATGACGACTGAAGAATGAGTTTCAGCCTTGATGTTCAAATTTTTTTATTGTAAATCCAGCATGAGGGCTGATAATATGTGCGGGTCGTGGAGCGACAAAGTAAAATTTGGATAACAATTGAAATAGACTGGTCATTCTCTAGATTGGATTGAGCCATCCCCAATAAAGAATTTTAGAAATCTTCCTGTCCTTATAACAGGTTGTAAGGAATTCTTCTCAACTCTGGATGAAAATTTTCATACTACGGTTTCTCTTGGCAACAATTCAACTGTCCAAGTGATGGGGAAAGGAACCGTAGATATCGACTAGAAATGGCTTTGTAGAGTCTATTTCTAATGTATTCTACATTCCTGATCTGAAGACCAACTTACTTAGTATCGGTCAGTTACAAGAAAAGGGGTATGTGATCACATTCCAAAATGATGAATGTGAGATTTATGACTCCAAAAGAGGATCGATTGCTAAGATGAAGATGACCACCAACCGTCTATATTCGTTGACGCTAAATATCGTTGCCAAAAGTTTGATGGTGAAGAAAGAAGATACCACCTGGATTTGGCATTTTAGGTATGGTCATCTACACTTTAAAGGATTAAAGACGTTGTCCTCAAAGAAGATGGTAACTGGGTCGCTAGATATTACTCCACCAACAAAAATTTGCGAGAGCTGTGTAGTAGCAAAACATGAAAGGAACTCTTTTCCATCTGGAAAATCAAGAAGAGCTCAAGCAATTTTGGAGTTGATTCATTCAGACATATGTGGTCCCATCTCTCCAGCATCAAATGGTAACAAGAAATATTTCATGACCCTCATCGATGATTTTAGTCGAAAAACATGGACTTATTTCTTGCACGCCAAATCAGAAGCCTTTGATTGTTTCAAAAAATTTTGTGCTACTATGAGGACGGAAACTGGAAGAAGAGTTAAGGCTTTAAGAACTGACAAAGGTGGAGAGTTCTGCTCGAACGAGTTTATTAAATTTTGTGAAGAGAAGGGCATAAGGAGGCAGTTAACAACGGCATATACACCACAACAAAATGGTGTGGCCGAAAGGAAAAACAGGACCATTCTCAACATGGTTCGAAGTTTACTAAATAAAGGAGAAGTCCCGAAGGAATTCTGGCCAGAAGCTATCGTGTGGTCCGTTCACATTCTCAACCGGAGCCCTACCTTTTCTGTTAGAGATATGACTCTACAAGAAGCATGGAGCAGAAGAAAACATGCAGTAGACCACTTTAGAATCTTTGGGTGCATAGCATATGCACACGTTCCTGATGAGAAAAGAAAGAAACTTGAGGACAAGAGTTTGAAGTGTGTGTTCCTTGGAGTAAGCGAGACCTCTAAGGCGTACAAGCTCTATGATCCTTTGACAAAGAAGGTGGTGGTAGGTCGTGATGTAGTCTTTGACGAAAAGAAGACTTGGACATGGGAAGAAAAGATCACTATGAATCAGCAGATTCCGGTAGATCTTGAAGAAGAACAAACTGAAGCCCTTATTCAGCCTCACTATGAGCATGGAAAGAGGCTCATCACAAGCTCAACAAGAAGAACCAGTAGAAGATGATCATGATCATAATCAAAGACATCCAATAACAAGAAAGAGACCAAATTGGATGATTGATTATGAGATGGACTATGAATCAAGTGATAGTGGTTATTTTGCATTCTTTATGGATAGTGATCCAATTGTCTATGAAGAAGCGGTAAAAGAGAAGAAATGGAAGGAAGCTATGGACAGTGAAATCAAATCCATAGAGAAGAACAAGACTTGAGAGCTCCCTGATCTTCCTAGAGGGCAGAAAACAATCGGAGTAAAATGAGTTTTCAAAACCAAGTTGAATGAAAACGGTGAGGTGGATAAGTACAAGGCGCGACTCGTTGCAAAAGGATACAAGCAGAAATATGGACTTGATTATAAGGAGGTATTTGCACTAATGGCACGTCAAGACACTATCAAGCTCATAATTTCTATTGCAGCACAGAAATCTTGGCCTATTTATCAACTTGATGTGAAATCGGCCTTCTTACATGGAGAGCTTCAAGAAGAGGTATATGTGGAGCAACCAGAAGGTTTTGTTCTAAAAGGCAAAGAGGAACTAGTATACAAGTTGAAGAAAGCTTTGTATGGTTTGAAGCAAGCTCCGAGGGCATGGTACAGTCGCATTGATTCTCATTTTGAAAAGATGGGATTCACTAAATGCCCGTATGAACATATGTTGTATGTGAAAACTGAAAAGAGAGATCTTGGTTTGATGAGATATTTTCTTGGAGTAGAAGTTACTCAAACTCCCACAGGTAACTTTATCTGTCAGAAGAAATATGCTCAAGAATTACTTGAAAGATTTAAATTGGATGAGCGCACATTTGGAACTCCATCAGAATTGGGTTTGAAGTTGCACAAGGATATTGACGGGCGAGAGGTTGATAATAGGTACTTCAAACAAATTGTGGGAAGTTTGATGTACCTAACTTCAACAAGACCAGACATCATGTATGCAGTTAGTATGATAAGTCGTTACATGGAGCATCCAACGGAAAAACATCTCAATGCAGCAAGAAGGATACTTCGTTATGTGAGAGGAACTTTTGATTTGGGGGTATTCTACAAGAAAGGAGATGATCCGAAGATGGTTGGCTATACAGATAGCGACTATGCAGGTGATATAGATGATCGTAAAAGTACTTCAGGAAGTATTTTCATGATGAGTTCAGGAGCTATTTGCTGGTCTTCAAAGAAGCAACCTATTGTAACACTCTCAACTACAGAAGCAGAATTTGTGGTAGCAGCAGAATGCTCGTGCCAAGCAATTTGGTTAAGAAAAATGCTTGAAATTCTTAATCAGAAGCAACCAAGTATGACGGTTATATATTGTGATAGTATGTCAACTATTAAGCTGTCTAAAAATCCTGTGTTTCATGGAAGGAGCAAGCACATCGATGTTCGATTTCATTTCTTGCGTGATTTGTGTAAAGAAGGCATTATTGAACTCAACTTTTGCCGAAGTGATGAACAAACCGCAGACCTATTCACAAAGCCCTTGAAACAACCATTGTTCGAGAAGCTTAGAAGAAAGATGGGGATGTGCAGAATCCAAGATGTATATCAAGAAGATGAAGTGAAATCCTAAACTGATTTCTGCAGAATTCAGTTTAAGGGAGGGTGTTGAAGCTAATAATAGTAACTTGAAATTAGTTACTGTGGAAGAGAAGGAGGAGGTGAATTCAATTTCATCCGCAAAAAATTCCAACAAACTCCAAAAATCCCCCCTTATAAAAGTACCTCCCTCCCCATCATTCAAATTACTCTCTCAATCTCACTTCAGTTTTTTTTTTGTTGTCACCAACAAATCTGACTACTAACCTTTTCAAACGACATCTCTTTCAATTATCTGCCTAACCATCCCTCCATTATCTCCCTTTTTACTCTCGAAAATCTATCTGCCTTTCTTCTCCAAAAAAAATCTTTTCTTTCTGTTTTGTTTGTAGAATTATTGATGCGGGGATGAGGAGATATTTTAGGGTAGAGTGGGGAGATTAAAGGAGAGGTGGTCAGTTAATTTTTTTTTTCTTGCTCATTTTATTATTATTATTATTATTATTATATATAACTACGTTAGAATAGGTTAATTGCATTTCCATTTAGTAGCATATAGATTAGTTTAGTATATTTCACTTTGATTGTTTTTCATTTTATTTCTATATGTATTAGTTTATTCAAAAGTATTTTCCAATCCAAAAATAAATCTTCCAAGCGAGATTTAAGAATTATAATAAAACTTTACCAAATTAACGTAAATAGAGATTTGAAAACAAGACTTACTAGTTAAGATTTTTCTAATGGCAAACTTTTCTTCATGTGCCTGAAATGTTGATGGATGTTATCATTGGCCTCCAGGTGCTTAATGGATGTTATCACCCCATTAAGCATGCGTGTGACTGTATGCATGAATATCTATATATTAACTTCAAGTGATTATATGTGTAATTCTCCCGGTAGAGAGTAGGTAGATAAAACAAATTAAGACTAGGATGAGAGTATGAGTTTGGCTAGACGGTAGCCTAGGATGGAATGTCTAGTAGTCCGAGTGAGTAGAAATTTACAAGACAACTAGAGGTGTGACCCTAGTTCTCTTGATTGATTCAAATTCAGGGAGTCAAATTTGAGAAACTTGGAGACCTGAATCCATAGTTTTAAATGTTTTGTTACAAACTTTATGTTGAAATAATGTAAAGATATGGTATATTATGTTTTAAATTATTATTATTATTTTTTTTAAAACGCTGTCGTCTTTTTATACTATCGAGTCAACTCTAGTTGTAATCTATGCGTTGTTCTAGCTAAAAAATGAAGTCATGAAAGTAATGGTATTAGAGCCAAAGGTTTCTCTATGTTCCAGCTCGAGGGACACCTTACCGAGACCAAGTAAGTACACCTTTAAGACTTAGGTCAAGTATTCCGGAGGTTTTAAGTTATTGGGTGCATGCTTATAGGGTTACTATTTATGATAAGATTTCAGATAACTTTAAGACCCTAACCATAAGTAAGTAGGAAATTAAAAAGGTAGAAAGTTCCTACAATATTTGGAATATTTTATTATTATTTTTTTAAAAAAAATCTATAACTTTTAAAAATTTATTCATCATTTTTTCCTTTTTGAGCATTTTGAACTTTTCTCTCGACAAGTAATTAAAAATCTAAAAAGTTCCTTAAAAATTGGAAAGATGACCTTTTCCCTTACTTTTCCCTTTCCATTTCTTTTCCAAATGGTGTAACTCCTTAAGATTACTTGTTAGGGTATAGGTGTGACTTGCAGAATTCCCTTATTCTTGCTTAGTCCTTTAATTTCTTTCCTTTTAATCGTTTCGGTCTTTCATGGGCCGCTTATTTTTGTTGGAGCTAATTCCCTTCATTTTTAGGGTGTTACGCCCGCAATCGTCGTGTGTTTTGGAAATCTGAAATGAAACATGGGTCTGGAACGGTAGTCACATCCATAACATCATGAATTCATGGGAGAGGGAGGAAAGATAGGAAGAAGGCAAAAGGGATCAAAAGTCGACGGCGAGAAGTTCTTGAGAAGAGAGATAAAAGTTTCGGTAAATTCACATACAGTCATGTGGAGAAGAAAATATCCATCAGGTCGGGTCAGATTCTTGTAAATCGTGATTACAACCCCTGATTCAAATTAAGACAAACCCAAACCTCGACCCACGACTAGTGCGAAGCCCAACTGCCATGAACAAATCCCTAAAGCCCACTTGTAACGCTCGACCCACTTGTACCACCGGTCGCTCGACCCACTACAACTAGAATTTGTTCACAAAATGATTAAGTTATGATGACGGTAGTGACTAAACTTAGGAGGGATTTAGTATATATGAAGAGAGAGTTTGTTAGAGTTCTTCTCGAGGTTTTTATAAGGGAGCAGTTCCATGTACCTTGATCACTCTATTTATAGAGTCATATTTGTATGTACATGCAAATTTAAGATCACCAAATTTTGACACTCAAAATTCCATTAGAATGTTTGGGGTTATGCGGCAAGTATGCAAATTTGAGTTAACCAAATATTGACACTCAAAATTTCACTCAAATTTGTGGGGTTTATTTAGCAAGTATGCAAGTTTGGTTAAACCAAATTTTGACACCTCAAAATTCCACTAACTCAAACATATATTTTTACATGAGGTGAAGTTTGACTTTCTTTCTTTTAATTCAACAATTAATTTCAAATTAAAGTAATATTAAATGATTAATTAATATTTAATATTAATTCAAATGCCAATTCCAATCAATTTCGACACATATTTGATTATAATATTTAAATCTTATTTAAATATCTTCGATTCTCTCTTTTTGTTTAATTCGTAAATAAACCAAAAACTTTCTTTCTTTTAATTCAACAATTAATTTCAAATTAAAGTAATATTAAATGATTAATTAATATTTAATATTAATTCAAATGCCAATTCCAATCAATTTCGACACATATTTGATTATAATATTTAAATCTTATTTAAATATCTTCGATTCTCTCTTTTTGTTTAATTCGTAAATAAACCAAAAATGCGGTTAAATATATCGTATATATGTAGCGCATATTCTCTAATTTGAACTCACTCTTCACGCTGTTCTATGGCTTAGGTCGATATGAGCTAGCAGAGGGACCTAATAGACCTATCGATCATGGGCTTCAACGATCCAAGATTAACCGGTTAAACTCATTAATCTTGTTAACCAACATTCGTTAACTACTAGGACACTCCACTATAGCCTAGTAGTTGCACTCCCCTCACTATAGATATATTTTTGTCCATTTGATATAACCATGATTGGTAAGTCGATCCTTCACAGGTTGTTCGTAACTAGAGCTGGGTCAATTTACCGTTTTACCCCTAAAGTTACTTCTTGTTCCTTAAGTCCCACTAATCCTCTAATGAACAATTGATTTGTGGTCCAACCACCAAACCGAATCCCTCTCGGGCCAATGAGAGGGTGCGGCCCCTTGTTCAAGACCTGGAGTCAGTACTTAATCTCTCTATTATCCCTAAAAGCGGGTAGGAGTGAATTCTATCTTCCACCCTATTTCCCCAGCTATTCACCTAGTCTAACCCTTGAAATGAAAGGCTTATTGAGTCGGTGAACTCGAGTCACCTCACCCATGCAAATCTAAGGATAATTCTAAATAAACAGGAGTTCATAGTTAGTTTAGAATTAAGGTCGAGTTACCTAGGTCATCGAGTGAAAAAAATTAGTCTCAAAAGTAAATGGTATTATAAAGTGAGAGTGATTTTCTTCATGGACAGATCTTATGCAATACTCATTACATAAGACGCCCCCACTCACATGTCTCCACATGTACAATTTAGTGATTACATTGTTTATATCATATACAAAAGTGGGCCGCATCCATAGTGTCCCTAGGATAAGAGCCTATACAATTACATAGTCAAACGTTCAATTAAATAAAAATTCTTAAATATAATTCAACTAGTTGAGACCATATACGCATCCACGAAGAGGTTAAGTATCACTCAACCTCTCCAGGCCACATATTTATTAACAAATAATAATAATAATAATAAAAACCCCAACCAAAAAGAAGTTGTAATTAAATCCTTGAAATTGAGATAGAAAATAAGCATGGATCTAGATTTTGAAATTGAGATAGAAAATAAACATGGATCTAAGATTTTTTTTTTCACGTGGGATATTATACTTTTCAAAGTGGAGTTTTGAAATTAAACCACAATGGTTAAATAAGAATTAAAAAAAAAAAAACTATCAAATCCATAAATTTAAATGTACATAAAACAATATGGTCTAGTTGAATATTTGTCATAGTGCAACACCCTTATTTACCTAAGTTGTCGTTTTTCGATTTGCAATAGGCTAGTAAAGGTACGTCTTGATAATTAAGAATCGTCACTTTCCATTGAGAATGTGAATATTGTATTGCAAAACAAGTGAAAACGTTAGAAGTTGATGCCAAAGTAAACAACAAAATCATATAGAGATTATTCATAGCATTCATTTTTTATCAACTTAGAATTTGTCTGCATTTCATTTGGATTGTTTTGAACGGCATATATATATATATGATTTTTGGCACTAAAATAAAAATACCTTTTTAATCACTTTTAAAGATAGATTTTTATGTAAAATCCTATGTAACGACCCGAAAAAAAGAAAAAAAGAAAAAAATAATAATAATTATAAAAAAAACAAAAAAAATAAAAATAAAGTATGGACCCTCTCTCCACCTTCTCCAAATATCTCCCCGACACCTCCAACTGCAAAGGGATCTACAAAAGAAAGAAACAGAAGAGAAAAAAAAATGGCTACTGGGAAGGAATGGCTTCACTCAAGAAGATTTGATAGGAAGGGAAGAGATAGAAAATTTATGGGTAAGTTAGATCTCTTCTTTTATTTTTGTAGGAGATAGAAAAATTGTTTTAGATCTCTTTTTTTTCAATTATTTAGATTTTTGGATCTCTTCTTGTAAATCAAAATTGATTGAAAATGGTTTTGTCAATTGCATGAATCATCATTTTTAGGAAAGAGAAGAAAATCATAATTGATTGATGCGTAGTCAATTTTAAGAAGGAAATTAGAATGGATTGTAAATGAATTTGATAGTCATTTGGGAAAGAGAAAGAAAAAAGAATAGATTGAAAATGACTTTCTATTAATTGGATAGTCATATTAGGAAAGGGAGGAGAACAGAATGGATTGAAATTGTTTTATAATTGCATAATCATTTGGAGGAAGAGAACAAAGAGGTACAAGAAAGAAAATAGAAAATGTGAAAAATTATTATTGTTTGTATCCAAATAATATAATATTATAACAAACCATAATTGGATTGATGATTCAAAGCAGCATGAAATAATATTGACATATTTTCAATTTGAGTTTTAGAAAATTTAGAAACAATGAAAACTTGGAATTCGATTTTTACTGAGACCGTTTTAGAGCCATATTTCACATTGTTAGTTGGATTATTAATTAAAATGTGAAATACTAACAAAAGGTGACGAACGGTGGGATATGAAGCGAACTCCAGCAACCTTTAGAGCAACTCTCGAGGAACGGGAGCTTACGTTAATTAAATTAGGAAGTACTTCGGCTAAGGCCAACCAGGTAAGTGGCCTTACTATAGGATAGGCTAAATAAATTATATGATGCTTGATGACATGTGCTAGTATATACATATTTTGTTGAGTGACGCTTGATATGTTTGACGCACGTTGTGGCATTATGATGAGCATGATGATTGCATGATTTTTACCTTAATATGATGATGTGTTCCATATTGAGCATGCTAGATGATGATGAGTGTCATATTGCATCATGTCGTTAGATCGACGTAGGACACAACCCTAAGAACATGAAAATGATATTAATATAAATATCCACGAGTATGCGTTACCTAGAGTAACAAAGAGATGAGACTAGAGGGTTGTGTCAGAAGAGACATTACGATGGATTTAGAGGGACCTCATGCATTTTGTATGTTCATAAGCATAGGGCTACTTCCCCTAGAGATGATGAGTGCGGACGTGCACCTTATGATGAGCATGAATGCGCACAGGTGCGAAAGCACACAGATGAGGGTGTTCATGAGGCGCATGACACTATGGGGTTCCGCTGACCTCCGGACGTCGCTACAGATTAGCTTGACCAGAGGGTCCAGGGGGTGTGCGAGCGCCCTGGGGACTCACACTGGCACGTGTGAGTCGTGTGTAGGGAAGTACTACACATCCAATTTGTCCGAGACTGGAGGCCACCCCTAAGATGATTCGAGATAGGTCCCTAAATCATGATTGCATGTGTTTGCATTTGCATGGCCCCCTATAGTGGGGCCACTTACTGAGTATTCTTTGAAATACTCAGGCCGTGTGCCACATCATTTTTCAGGTAAAGGCGAGCCACACTTGTACGGAGGACGGCGGCATCGCGAGCAGAGACTGTGGCACGTGCATAGGGTAGACTCATATTTAAATTTGTAGTCTTAAGTTAGAATAGGTTGTTTTGCATTTCATTGTTTTAAATTATTTTGTATTTGTTTTTGTTTCTCTAAATTTCAGTATTTCATATTTAAACACGTAAGACCATGACAGTGTTTTTCAGAGGAGAAGTTGTTTTAAACGTTTTTTTTTCTTAATTTTCATTATCAATTATGTTCATGTAAGAGTTATATTTTCGCATTATAGATGAGCATGAGACGTTAGTAGCGACTCTGAGTATGTGAAAATTTAGGGTCGTTACAGTTGGTATCAGAGCTCTAGGTTTTAGATTCTGTAGACTAGCCTACAATGTAGGCTGGGCACGTTCCATGGTCCCAACGTCGATGCTCCATCACTGTCAGGTACGCCTTGCACAAGATAAGAAAAGAAAAACGTTTTCAAACTCGCATGCATTTTTATGTTAATGTTACTGAAATTGTTGTTATATTTCACGTATTTATTTAAGAGCATGATGTGATGTGTTGCGTGCTTAGTGATTTTCTTTGCAATATGATGTGAACTTAGTAGATGTGATGCATAGCATAATTTCATAGGTAATGAGCCGACTTAAGAGATGCTATCTTGGTTTCTAGAACCATGCTGCTTAGACCATGCGAAAGAGTAAGACGAGGAAGGGGACGACCTCCTATTAGAGATAGAGGATGAGGTGAGGCTGAAGAGAGCCCACCTCGAGAGGGATCAGAGACAGGGTTTGAATTAGAACCCTTGTTGCATGTATGGTCGGCAAGCAGCCCTAAGAGGGTAGACATAGTGTAATAGCCCAAACCTAAATTAAGAAATAAAGAATAAAAATAATTATAAAAAATAGTTAAAATTATAATAATAAAAAAAATAAAATTAATTAATTAATTAATTAAAATAAATAAATAAATAAAAATAAACCTTTCCTCATCTCTCTCCATTAACCTCTCATCCCTTCCCACAATTATCTCTCTCTGCCCATGTACGCTGCAAAAAAAAGAAACAGAAAACCTGACAAAAAAAAAAAAGAAAGAGAAAGAAACAGAAAACAATCATCGTCAGATTTGAGAAGAAGTATTTGAACAGATTGCAGATTTTGAGATTTTTGTCAGTTATTACGGTAAAATTCTATATCAGAACTCCTTTTCCTTTATAATTATGCTTATAAGAAATTAATTTAGGATCAAATCTTCTTTCCTATCTTACCGTATGTAATAATCAGATCTCATGTTCAATTAATTAGATTTTTTTTTAGCATCGGAAGTTATAGGAAATAAGGTTAGAATCAATATAATTTTAGCTGTCAGATCCATAAATCTGTAAGATAGTAGCCAAATTAAAATTGGCCAATAATATCGGTTTACATAATGAAAATAAATATAGAATTAGAGTAATATCTTATTTACAGATGTTTACAAAACTGAGAATCAATTTACAGAATGGGAATGAAAATAATTACCATGAGGGAGGCGGGAAGATTTGTTAAACAGAATTTAAAAATATAACAGGAGATATTAGAGGGCATGAAATTAAATTCTGTGTAACAGTAAATATCAGAATTTTAACAAGGTAAATTAGAGAAATAATTGTATAGAGTTCAACTTGAAATTGATGTCATGAACTCATATAGGTTGACTCGGATTTCAAAGGACGGAATCGAACTTTCATTAAGGATATATTTGTGACAACGACTTAAGCTAGCCAGGTAAGTGACCTTACTATTGGCATGGTTATATTTGATGTTGACACGTGCCCTGTGGTTCGGCACGCGTCATATATATTGATATGTGTGAATTGTCTGTGGATCGATATGCTTCCTATATGTTATGTTATGCTATATAATATGTTGATTGTATGATAATAATTATGGTACGATGTGCTCTAGGAGATGTTTGAGATAGGATACGAGAAGGATGCACAAAACAAAATGTAATGATAGGAGTAAGATACGTTCACGAAACGTTAGGTTAGGTTACATACCGGAGTGCTATGGATAGGAGAGATTGATGAAAGAATACGGTTAGGTTATGGGTAGAAAGGGGATAGGTTTGTGATAGATTGATAGAACGATGGCGTTAGGATACGTTCTGGTGATGATATGACTAAGGTACGTCACGTAATGATATGTCTGTGATAGGTATAAGAACGTTAAGGCTATGGTAAGTTAGAGAACGATATGACTATGAAGTGTTTACGTTATGACTTGGTTATGATATGATCCATTGTATGCTAGATTATTGTGCTTAAGTACGAAATCACGTGAACGTGAGTGTATGTTATTTATGCTGCTTAGTTGATGTGATATGAATGCATGTGACGATGTGTGGCCCTTGTACGATTATGGCTTGTTGTGTGGGTATTGGAATGTAACTGAATGAATTGTGTGACATGAAATACGGTAAATTGCACGATACATAACCCCGCTAGGAATATGTATGATACGTAACGAAATGAGAATGAGAATGACATGTAAGCATGAAAACGTGGCGCGGGGTTATGCTCATTAAATGATGACTGTAGGACTAGTGGGACCTCATGCATATTGTGTGTTCATGCATTTGGGGGGATACCCCTATCCCATCACGAGGGTACGGACGCGTACATCCAAATGGCAGGACAACGATCGTTATGCTCCGCATAGCGCTGTCGTGACGGTTTTAATTTTAACGGGTCCCGGTGGGCCCCTAGAGCATGCCCACCGGCTAGGGACAGTGGCCCAGCGGTGTGCGAACTAGCTGGTGAGCCCATACTCGCACGTATGGGCTGCGTGTAGAGTATATGGTACACGTCCACGATTACCTGTTAGGATTACACCGTTGGGAAAACGAAATGAAACGAAACGAAACGAAAAAGAAACGTAACGAAACGAAACGAAACGAAAGATAGGTCCCATCATTTCATTCATGTGATTGTTGCATTTAACCCCAATAGTGGGGTCACTTGCTGAGTATTTCTTTAAATACTCAGGCCATGTGCTACTACATTTTTCAGGTTAAGGCAAGGCATTCCTGTACGGCTGACGACGGCATCGCAACTCGAGATCATGGCACATGCATAGGCTAGTGGTATT
>NW_019268555.1:248485-251556 GCF_002738365.1 Cucurbita moschata | reverse complement strand
ATGTTTTAAACTTAAACGCTTATTTATTTTATTTCGGGTCTTTTGTTGTGTCGTTTAAAGATGTTTTCGAAACACGTAAGTCCATGGCTGTGTTTTTAAGTTAAAGGTTATGTTTTATGGAATTTAATTGAAGTCTTCCGCATTCAATGTTTATGGTATGTATACAGTAGCGACCTTAAATTAAGTGGAAACTTTCGGGTCGTTACACATAGTAACTAAGGATAGAGTAAAGAATGACCAAGCAATAGTAGCCGACCAAACTCTAAGCGTAGTCTTAATAGTAGTAAAGATGACCGACTTCGACGTAATACTAGGCATGGATTGACTAGCTGCAAATCATGCTATTATAGAATGTCGCAAAAAAAAATGATTATTCTCACCATCGGTGGGACCTAGCTTTAAATTTAAAGGCATAAATACCGAGGCAACCTCAAAGGTAGTCTCGATGATGAAAGCAAAGAGATTAGAACAACAATGCGGTTGGACTATATTAGCATGTGTCGTAGACGTAAGAGGAAAAGAAAAGACCTTAGAAAACGTGTCCATTGTAAATGAGTTCCCAAATGTGTATCTGGATGACCTACCTGGAATACCCCCTTCTCGAGCGGTCGACTTAGTCATCGAACTCGAGCCGAGAACTGGGCCTATTCCTAAAGCACCCTATCGCATGGCGCTAGCAGAGTTGAAAGAACTCAAGGCGCAATTACAAGACCTACGGGATAAAAGGTTCATTCGACCTAGCATATTCCCCTAGGTTGCGCCAGTGTTGTTTGTTCAGAAGAAAGATGGATCGATGTGTTTGTGCATCGATTACAGAGAGTTAAATAAGAGAACCATAAAGAACAAATACCCTCTGCCTATAATAGAAGACTTATTCGATCAACTAAGAGAAGCAACGATATTTTCTAAGATAGATCTACGATCAGGTTATCCTTGAATAAAGAGTAAAGAAAAAGACGCACCAAAGACAACATTTAGGACAAAGTATGATCGCTATAAGTTCGTGGTATGTCATTTAGCCTCACCAATGCTCCAACTGTGTTAACGGAGTTAATGAACCGAGTGTTCAAAGACTGTCTAGGCACTTTTGTGATCGTGCTCATTGATGACATCCTAGTGTACTCGAAAATAGACTTGGAACACTAGGAACACCTCTGAAAAGTCCTAGCCACCCTAAGAGAGAACAAGTTGTATGCCAAGTTCTCATAGTGTGAATTTTGGTTATGATAAGTCTCTTTCCTAGGATATGTGGCGACAAAGGATGGAGTATCCGTAGATCCTACTAAGATCAAAGCGGTCACGAAGTAGGAACGCCCAACTTCGGTAACACCAGTACAGAGTTTCTTGGGACTAGCGAGATACTATCGAAGGTTCGTGTAGCACTTCGCTAGAATAGCCTCGCCTTTGACACAACTAACGAGAAAAGGGGTACCATTTATATGAAATGATGCTTGTGAGGCAAGCTTCCAAAACCTAAAAGAGAGATTGGTAACCGTCTCGGTACTCACGATACCCGAGATCTCAGAAGAGTACGTAATCTATAGTGACGTCGTTAAAGAATGGACTAGGATGTGTGTTAATGCAACACGGTAAAGTTGTTGCATACGCGTCCCGTCAACTAAAAGAATACGAAGATAATTACCCTACCCACGACCTGGAGTTGGCCGCTGTAGTGTTCACGCTGAAATTTGGTGACACTATCTGTATGGAGAGAAAATTCAAAGTTTAACCGACTACAAGATTTTAAATATTTCTTCACCCAGAAAGAGTCAATATGAGACAGAGAAGGTGGTTAGAATTGGTGAAGGACTACGATGTAGATATCCAGTACCACCCTAGAAAAGCAAACGTGGTCGCAGACGCTTTGAGTAGAAAGGTGGCCCACTCTTTGACCCTCATTACAAGGGAAGTAAGGGTACAAAGAAAATTCGAGGGAGCCAACATAGTGTAGCGACTGAGAGAGTCATGGCACAGCTGGCCGACTTACAGTGCAACCTACACTTAGGCAAAGAATGGTTACCTCCCAACGAGAGGATCCAAGCCTACAGAAAGTCCTAGGCAAGCTAGACAAAAGTCCTAGACCAGCTAGACAAAAGTCTAGTAGACAGGTTCTCGAAGTCCTCAGATAAGGACTATTGTATTAGGGATGCCTATGTGTCCCAGAGAAGTTAAGGAAGGAGATACTAACGGAAGCTCACAACTCGCCATTTTCCATGCACCCAGGAGGTACAAAAATGTACCAAGATTTTAAACAACATTTCTGATAGAAGAGCATGAAGAGGGACATGGCCGAGTTTGTGAGCGAGTGCTTAGTTTGTCAACAAGTGAAAGTTCCTAAACAAAAGGCAGTGGGGTTGTTGTAGCCCCTAAGCATACCAGAGTGGAAGTGGGAAAACATAGCAATGGATTTCATAGTAGGATTACCCAAAACGCACAAGCATATACAGTGATCTGGGTAGTTGTCGATAGGTTGACCAAATCGGCACACTTCCTACCTGGGAAAGCTACATATGCAGTTGACAAATGGGCACAACTGTATGTGAAAGAAATAGTAAGACTACGTGGAGTCCTAGTGTCTATAGTGTCAAATCGGGATTCACGCTTTACGGTAGCGTTTTGGCGCGGACTTCAAAAAGCGCTGGGTTCCCGCCTCAACTTTAGTATCGCTTTCCACCCCAAGCGTTTAAACCAAATTCTAGAGGACATGTTACGCGCTTGCGTACTAGATTTTAAGGGAAGTGGGATTCCAAACTCCACCTCATGGAATTCTCGTATAATAATAGTTTCCAAGCAACTATTGAAATGACACCGTTTGAGGCCCGATACGAAAAACGTTGTAGGTCCCCACTATGCTGGGACGAAGTAGGCGAGAGAGAGTTAGTAGGACCCGATCTGGTTCGACTCGCCAATGAGGCTGTCTAGAAAATTCGAGCAAGGGTGCGTATCGCTCAAAGTAGACAGAGAAAGCTACGCCGATGTAAGGCGTCGAAGCCTGGAGTTTGAGATAAGGGACCCAATATCCCTCAAGGTGGCACCGATGAAAGGTGTCTTGAGATTCGAACGTAAGGGCA
>NW_019268555.1:208944-248110 GCF_002738365.1 Cucurbita moschata | reverse complement strand
CCATATTTCACATTGTTAGTTGGATTATTAATTAAAATGTGAAATACTAACAAAAGGTGACGAACGGTGGGATATGAAGCGAACTCCAGCAACCTTTAGAGCAACTCTCGAGGAACGGGAGCTTACGTTAATTAAATTAGGAAGTACTTCGGCTAAGGCCAACCAGGTAAGTGGCCTTACTATAGGATAGGCTAAATAAATTATATGATGCTTGATGACATGTGCTAGTATATACATATTTTGTTGAGTGACGCTTGATATGTTTGACGCACGTTGTGGCATTATGATGAGCATGATGATTGCATGATTTTTACCTTAATATGATGATGTGTTCCATATTGAGCATGCTAGATGATGATGAGTGCCATATTGCATCATGTCGTTAGATCGACGTAGGACACAACCCTAAGAGCATGAAAATGATATTAATATAAATATCCACGAGTATGCGTTACCTAGAGTAACAAAGAGATGAGAATAGAGGGTTGTGTCAGAAGAGACATTACGATGGATTTAGAGGGACCTCATGCATTTTGTATGTTCATAAGCATAGGGCTACTTCCCCTAGAGATGATGAGTGCGGACGTGCACCTTATGATGAGCGCGAATGCGCACAGGTGCGAAAGCACACAGATGAGGGTGTTCATGAGGCGCATGACACTATGGGGTTCCGCTGACCTCCGGACGTCGCTACAGATTAGCTTGACCAGAGGGTCCAGGGGGTGTGCGAGCGCCCTGGGGACTCACACTGGCACGTGTGAGTCGTGTGTAGGGAAGTACTACACATCTAATTTGTCCGAGACTGGAGGCCACCCCTAAGATGATTAGAGATAGGTCCCTAAATCATGATTGCATGTGTTTGCATGGCCCCCTATAGTGGGGCCACTTACTGAGTTTCTTTGAAATACTCAGGCCGTGTGCCACATCATTTTTCAGGTAAAGGCGAGCCGCACTTGTACGGAGGACGGCGGCATCGCGAGCAGAGACTGTGGCACGTGCATAGGGTAGACTCATATTTAAATTTGTAGTCTTAAGTTAGAATTGGTTGTTTTGCATTTCATTGTTTTAAATTATTTTGTATTTGTTTTTGTTTCTCTAAATTTCAGTATTTCATATTTAAACACGTAAGACCATGACAGTGTTTTTCAGAGGAGAAGTTGTTTTAAACGTTTTTTTTTTTCTGAATTTTCATTATCAATTATGTTCATGTAAGAATTATATTTCCGCATTATAGATGAGCATGAGACGTTAGTAGCGACTCTGAGTATGTGAAAATTTAGGGTCGTTACATCCTACTAAGAAAAACTAAAAAAATTGAAAGAATATTAAGAGTGCTTGCTTGATTAAGCTTTATTTAGCAAGGAATTACACACATCCCCAAACTTAGGTTACCCTTTTCTCTCTCCCAACAGCCAATCATATACTTTTCCTAACTCTATTGGGATGTCTCCTTCTCATAATTCTTCATTTTAGTGCTACAAATTTTTTAATAAAATGGAGACGTGTATACTCATTTTGAACTCAGTATTTGATTTTTCGATAACAACTTTGATATTTCATTACCATACATGCACTATTTTGTTAAAAGTCTCGGTATAATTGAGAACTCAAACTTTTAATAAATAAGTATTGTAGTAAGCACACAACTTCTAAAGAAAGGAAAAGATATCATGTGGAGTGGAGGAAAGGTTATGATTTGGTCTAAGAACTCCATAAATGAATGAGATGGAATAACTTTGTTTTACTATTATAAAAGGTAAAACCCTTCTCATCAACATCCCAAATGCAGTTCCAATAGTTGTATTGTTCTTGAAGCCAAACTTCATTATCTGGCGAACACACCTCGAACAAAGATGTGGAAGATTTCTATTAAACTTGCATCAAAACATTGTAGTCTACGAAAAAACTCAACCTGAAATTCAAACAGTATTTGTAACGTAAAAAAAAAAAAAATAATAAAATAAAAAAATCCAGTTGCCGAAAAGGCTCATGAAATCCTCTCGAAAAAAACCCAGACCTCTCCTCCTTGTTTCTCTGAGTAGTTTTAGAGAGAAATCTTTGGCCAATTGGTGCTCCATGTCCGAGATTTAACATTTTCCTCTCTTCTAATTATTCTTCTTAAAACCCTAGTTCTTTCTCTTTTTCTCATTGATGGTGTTACTATAACACGTGCGGAAGCAATTTGGATCTTAGGCACTTTAAGTACATAAATTATAGTAAATTAGCTAGCATGTTCAAAAGCATTAAAACTCAATGAGTTTGAATACTAACCTTTTGTAGTTCAAATTTCTTTTTCTTCATAAACCGATTTCAAACCATCACTAGTGTCTTCCCTACTATTCTCCGGCCTTAGAACGAAATTGTGGAATCGGGCGAGTGACTAAACTTGATTGGAATTTAGTATATTTAAAGAGAGAGTTTTGAGAGATTTTCTCATTCTTTCTAGCTTGATCACTCTATTTATAGTCATATGTGCATGTCCATACAAATCTGAGATTACCCAATTTTGACACTTAAAATTTCACTTAAATGTGTGGGATTATGTGGCAAGCATGCAAGTTTGAATTAACCAAATTTTGACGTTCAAAATTCCACTCAAGTGTGTGGGGTTTATTTGACAAACATGGAAGTTTGGTCCAACCATGGGCAAACATGCAAATTTGTTAAACAATATATTGACACTCAATATTCCCCTAATTCAAACATGGATTTTTCCATTAAAGTCAACATTTTGACTTTCTCTGTTTTAGTTCAACAATTAATTTAAATAATTAATTTCAAATCAAAATAATGTTAAATGATTAATTAAACAATTTAATTAATATTTAACATGAAATGAAATGCCAATCCCAATCAATTCCCGCACATATGGATTATGAATCCCTATTCATAATTAAAATATTTAAATCTTATTTAAATATCTCAAATTCTCTCATTTTGTTTAATTTGTAATTAAATCAAAATGCGGTTAAATATATCTTATATATTTATCGCATATTCCCTAATTTGAGTTCGAACACTTCAAACTCACTCGCCACACTATTCTAAGGTTTAGTCCGATATGAGCTAGCAAGGGGACCTAATGGACCTACAGATCATGGGCTCCAACGATCCGAGATTAACAACCAGCTAAACTCATTAACCTTTTAACTAACATTCGTTAACTACTAGAACACTCCACTCTAGACTAGTAGTTGCACTCCCTCACTATAGATATATTTCGGCCCATTTGATATAACCATGATTAGTAAGTCGATCCTTCAAAGGTTGTTCGTAACTAGAGTTGGGTCAATTTACTGTTTTTACCCCTAAAGTTACTTCTCGTTTCTTAAGTCCCACTGATCCTGTAATGAACAATTGGTTTGTGGTTCAACCACGAAACCGAATCCCTCTCGGGCCAATGAGAGGGTGGGGCACTTGTTCAAGACCTAGAGTCAGTACTTAAGGGAACAACCTCTCTACTATCCCTAAAAGCGGGTAGGAGTGAATTCTATCTTGCACCCTATATCCCTAGTTATTCACCCAGTCTTACCTCTCTACTATCCCTAAAAGCGGGTAGGAGTGAATTCTATCTTGCACCCTATATCCCTAGTTATTCACCCAGTCTTACCCTTGAAATGGGAGGCTTATTGAGTAGACAAACTCGGGCCACTCTCACCCATGAAAATCTAAGGATAATTCCAAATAAACAGGAGTTCATAGTTAGCTCAGGATTATGATCGAGTTACCTAGGTCATCGAATGAAAAACAGTCTCAACAGTAAACGACATTATAAAGTGAGAGTGATTTTCTTCATGGTCTGATCTTATGCAATACTCATTGCATAGGACGCCCCCACTCACATGTCTCAACATGTACAATTTAGTAATCACATTATTTATATCATATACAAAAGTGAACCGCATCCATAGTGTTCTAGGATAAGGTACTCAACCTTATCCATGTACTATAGATCATTTTGACTATATACTTGAACTTGATCCACTTTTATGTCTCTACATATAGTTCAAGTAATCATACTATAGCTAGAGTATTCTTAGTTTATTGGATTTAGATTAATGATCGTAAAATTCACTTTATTCAATAACGATATTTACTGAATAAACATCAATAATAACTTTATAGAATATATTTTTGTTTACGTATGAGTTTTAGGACATAAAACCCAACACTCATTTCATTTTTTTTTCTTTTCCTTGCATGTCTATCCAGACGCACTCAAAGTAGTTTGTAGGGGCAAAATTACCTTTTTTCGGTTGACTTTGACCCAAATTTTCTATTTAATATTTTTTACAATGCTCTTTGAGTTGTCCCGAGCATTTTTTCCTTTTGCACCAGTTTGAAAGTCATGCTCAAAAACATCAAAAAAAGGTAATTATTTTTAAGTAGGGTTTGTACTTGTTGGATGGGTTTACCAACTACCACCTTTGGATGATGAGTAGGCTAGCACTCACTATGCCAACTTGAGAGAGAGAAATCGTTAAGGTAGCACGTTAACTTCAGATATCAGTTACCGCTGTATAGGTTAAGCTAGCAACTGATAACTATACACAACAAGAATAATACCCCTCGAGCCCAGTGTTAAGTTTGTGGTCTTTTTCTAGATCAAGGCTAAGATAAGAGCCTAGAAATAGGTTAGTTTCATACTATTCACCCCATTTCCTTTTTTATATTTAGGTCTCACAAGCTGTTGGTTGAGGTGGAGGAGTGCCCGAGAGCTGTTTAAAGTTAAAATCTTTGTAAGAATTCTAAAATTATTAGGTTGGTGTAATCTCCCAAAATATTAGAATTAAAAAAAATGGATAGTCCCATCTTGCTTAATGCTGAGAAGTGGGGGGTTGTTCTCCACTACAAAAGGGAGGTCTCTCACTCTATTTTAGCATCCCCCTTGAAAGGTCGAGCTAGTCAGATATTACACTTTTTGACGGCTCAAGGCCAGCATTTAGCCTGATTTGGCTTCTGTCTAATACATTCGGACCCTTTTCTCTTAGTTCCAATTTTTTAGAAGTGTTTAAAGTTAGTGTAACTACCTTTTAGCTAATTTAAATTTTTAGAGTTAAAAGTAAAGTATTTATGCATAGTAAGACTCAGCCCGTGCAAGTTTAAATTATTATGAGTAAAGTTAAATTATTTTATGAAAAATTAGGTTTAATTACTTTAAATTATTAAGAGTAAATTTAAATTACTTTGAAATATTAGGCTTAACTAGTTTAAATTATTAGGAGTAACCTCAACTAGTTAAGTGATATTAAATTATTTCAGGCTTAACTAGTTGAGTCAATTTCCACGGTAGAATTCTAACTAGTGATTGTTGGATTCCTTAGGCATAATTGAATTTTAGAGAACAATGCTAAGCTAGCATCAAGGAGTCATAGTAGCTTGAACCTAAACAACCCACACAAGTGACCAATGCACGTGTCACACAATTATGCATGAGATTCATATAGTTTATTATCATGGCATAATGTATGATGCAAGACAAACATCCATTAATGTATGACATACGTCTGTGAATTATGCTTAATAATTCTCAAACATTTTGCAGTACATAGCATAGCTTTTCTGGCATGGTCTAAGAAGGCTTATAAATCATAGATTATCAATTTCATAACTATACAACATGTCATGGTCTTATGATAACATATCATAATATGGCAATTCTCAAACATTTTGCAGTACATAGCATAGCTTTTCTGGCATGGTCTAAGAAGGCTTATAAATCATAGATTATCAATTTCATAACTATACAACATGTCATGGTCTTATGATAACATATCATAATATGGCAATTCTCAAACATTTTGCAGTACATAGCATAGCTTTTCTGGCATGGTCTAAGAAGGCTTATAAATCATAGATTATCAATTTCATAACTATACAACATGTCATGGTCTTATGATAACATATCATAATATGGCAATTCTCAAACATTTTGCAGTACATAGCATAGCTTTTCTGGCATGGTCTAAGAAGGCTTATAAATCATAGATTATCAATTTCATAACTATACAACATGTCATGGTCTTATGATAACATATCATAATATGGCAAGACACGGCATCACATATTTTAACATGGCATAACATGGCATCACATAGCTTAACATGGTATAACATAGCATAACATGGCATAACATAACATAGTATCATATAGCATCATATATATCATTCATATATATGACACGTGTCGGAGGCACGAGAAACGCAATATCTACATAATAGAATTCATCCAACCAAGTCAATAATAAATCCACTTATTTGGTTGGCCTAAACGAGAGTCTCTAATATTGCTAAAGCTAGTTTGACTTCATCCTTCAAAGTTCGTTTCAACCGAGATGGACTCACTACATCGCATTAAGACATAATAACAAACTAATTTTTCTAAAGCTAGTTTGACGGGTCAGGTCGCACGCAAGAGTTCACGAATCTGCTGGTAGGCGTCGGTCTTTAAACCCTACCTGACGCAATTATTTTTCATAATTTTCCTCTGCCATTCCACACATGAAATGTGTCCCATTTTTTCAGCGACTCGCGGCCTTCTCCCTCCAGACACGCGTCACTCCGCCGTTTGTCGGCCCTCTCCCTCCAGACACGCGTCACTCCGCCCGTTTGTCTATGAACTCTTGTTTTGTAATAGGCCAAAAATAAATAAAGAAACAAACAAATAAAAATAATTATAAAAATAGTTAATAATAATAAATAAATTAATTAATTAATTAATTAAAATAAAAAATAAAAAAATAAAAAAAATAAAATCTTTCCCCCACTTCTCTCCACTAACCTCCTATCTCTCTTCCCACAATTATCTTTCATCAACCTATCGCCAACTGAAAAAAAAAAAAGTCAGATTTGAAGAGTAAAATGGGCTTTACAGATTTAGAGAATTTTTAATTAATTTAGGACCAAATCTTCTCTCCTAGTTTAACAGGTCCTATAATAATTCGATCCCATATCAGATTAGATTTTTGTTATACTAAATAAGGTTACAAGGTTAGATTCAATAAAATTTTAGTAATAATTAAAGAGAGAGAGGGGGAGATTGAGGAAAGATTTGTTGAACAAGATTTAGCAATGAAACAGGAAATATGAGAGGGTTACACAATTGAAAAAATATGAGAGGGTTACACAATTGAAAAACCTATTTACTAATGAAAATAATTAGAGAGAGAGGAAGGGAGATTGAGGAAAGATTTATTGAACAGTATTTAACAATAAAATAGTAAATATTGGAGGGCAGTGAGCTACTTCAAATTTTGTGGAAATATTAGAATTTTACTATGGCCAATGTAAATTAGAGAAATAATTTTATAGAGTTCAAACTTGAAATTGATGTCATGAGCTCATATAGGTTGACTCGGATTTCAAAGGACGGAATCGAACTTTCATTAAAGATATATTTGTGACAACGACTTAAGCTAGCCAGGTAATTGACCTTGCTATCGGCATGGTTATATTTGATGTTAACACGTGCCCTGTGGTTCTGCACGTGTCATATATATTGATATGTGCGAATTGTCTGTGGATCGATATGCTTCCTATATGTTATGTTATGTTATAATATGTGGTTTGTATGATAATAATTATGGTACGATGTGCTCAAGGATATGTTTGAGATAGGATACGAGAAGGATGCACAAAACGAAATGTAACGATAGGAGTAAGATACGTTCATGAAACGTTAAGGTTAGGTTACATACCGGAGTGCTATGGATGGGAGAGATTGATGAAAGAATACGGTTAGGTTATGGTTAGAAAGGAATAGGTTTGTGATAGATTGATAGAACGATAGCGTTAGGGTACGTTCTTGTGACGATATGACTAAGGTACGTTACGTAATGATATGTCTGTGATAGGTATAAGAACGTTAAGGATATGGTAAGTTAGAGAACGATATGACTATGAAGTGTTTACGTTATGACTTGTTTATGATATGATACATTGTATGCTAGATTATTGTGCTTAAGTACGTAGTTATGTGAACATGAATGTATGCTATGTATGCTTTTAATATGATGTGATGTGTAATGCATGTAACGATAAGAGGTCCTTGAATGATTATGACATGTTTGTATAGAATATGTGAATGTGAACAGCATAAATTGTATGACATGAAACACGGTAAACTGTCTAGAACCATAACCCCGATAGAAATGTGTATGAAATGTGAAATAAAAATGAGAATGACATGAAGCCTGGAATGTGACAGGGGGGTTATGGTCATTAAAGATAAATGTAGAAATATGGGGACCTCATGCATTATGTGTGTTCATGCATCTGGGGGTATACCCCCATCCCATCACAAGGGTACAGACGCGTACATCCAATGGCAGGACAACGATCGTTATGCATTGCATAGTGCTGCCGTGACTATTCTAGTTTTAACGGGTCCCAGCATAAGGGGCTCCCAGAGTATGCCAACCGGATAAGGACAGTGGCCCAGCAGTGTGTGAACTAGCTGGTGAGCCCATACTCGCACGTATGGGCTGTGTGTAGAGTATATGGTACACGTCCACGATTACCCGTTAGGACAGTACCGTAGGGAAAACGAAACGAAACGAAAGATAGGTCCCATCATTTCATTGCATGTGATTGTTGCATTTAACCCTAATAGTGGGGTCACTTACTGAGTATTTCTTTAAATACTCAAGCCATGTGCTACTACATTTTTTCAGGTCAAGGCAAGACATTCATGTACGGCTGACGACGGCATCGCAACTCGAGATCATGGCACATGCATAGGATAGTGGTATTTATTTTCTTAGACTTAGGATAGAATAGGATGTTTTAAACTTAAACGCTTATTTATTTTATTTCAGGTCTTTTGTTGTGTCGTTTTAAAAATATTTTCGAAACACGTAAGTCCATGGCTGTGTTTTAAGTTAAAGGTTATGTTTGATAGAATTTAAATGAAGTCTTCTGCATTCAATGTTTATGATACGTATATAGTAGCGACCTTAAATTAAGTAGAAAATTTTGGGTCGTTACATGTTTATTCGAAATTATCCTTAGATTTGCATGGGTGAGAGTGGCCCGAGTTCGCCGACTCAATAAGTCTCCTATTTCAAGGGTAAGACTGGGTGAATAGCTGGGGAATGGGGTGCAAGATAGAATTCACTCCTACCCGCTTTTAGGGATAGTAGAGAGGTTGTTCCCTTAAGTACTGACTGCAGGTCTTGAACAAGGGAACCCACCCTCTCATTGGCCCAAGAGGGATTCGGTTTGGTAGTTGGACCACAAACCAATTGTTCATTAGAGAATCAGTGGAACTTAAGGAACAAGAAGTAACTTTAGGGGTAAAAATGGTAATTTGGCCCAGGTCTAGTTACGAACAACCTGTGAAGGATCGACTTACTAACCATGGTTATATTAAATGGACAGAAATATATCTATAATGAGGGGAGTGCAACTACTAGTCTATAGTGGAGTGTCCTAGTAGTTAACGAATGTTAGTTAAAAGGTTAATGAGTTTAGCCGGTTAATCTCGGATCGTTGGAGCCGATTATCTGTTGGTCCATTAAGTCCCCCTTGCTAGCTCATATCGGACTAAACCTTAGAATAGTATGGCGAGTGAGTTTGAAGTGTTCAAACTCAAATTAGGAAATATGCGCTAAATATATATGATATTTTAACCGCATTTTGATTTAATTACGAATTTATTAAATAAAATGAGAGAATTTAAGATATTTAAATAAGATTTAAATATTTTAATTATGAATAGGGATTCATAATCAATATGTGCCCGGATTTATTGGGATTGGCATTTCATTTAATGTTAAATATTAATTAAATGGTTTAATTCATCATTTAATATTATTTTGATTTGAAATTAATTATTTAAATTAATTGTTGAATTAAAATAGAAAAAATCAAGGTTGACTTTAATGGAAAAATCCATGTTTGAATTAGTGGAATATTGAGTGTCAATATATGGTTTAACAAACTTGCATGTTTGCCCATAATTCCACAAATTTGAGTGGAATTTTGAGCGTCAAAATTTGGTTTGACCAAACTTGCATGCTTGCCACATAGTCCCACAAATTTGAGTGAAATTTTGAGTGAAAAAATTTGGTAATTTCAAATTTGCAATGAACATGCAAATATGACTCAATAAATAGAGTGATCAAGGCACATGGAAATAATGCTGAAAAACTTTGAGAAATTCTCTCAAAACTCTCTCTTCTCATATATTAAATTTCTATCATGTTTAGTCACTCACCGGATTCCACAATCCTGTTCTAAGGCCGAAGAATAGTAGGGAAGACACTAGTGGTGGTTCGAAACCGGTTCGTGAGGAAAAAAGAATTTGAACTACAAAATGTTGGTATTCAAACTCATTAAGTTTTAATGCTTTTGAACATGCTAGCTAATTTACTATAATTGATGTACTTAGAGTGCCTAAGATCCAAATTGCTTCCGCAAGTGTTATATTAACACCATCAATATAAACGTACATATACATATAAAGATGTTGCTGTTGAAAATTTGAAATCATACATCACCCTTATTTACCTAAATCGTTGGCCTTCAACTTGCAATAGACGGTTAGAGGTTCTCCTTCCTTATAATTGAGAATGGTCACTTTCCAAGGTGACCCCCGAGATTGGAGAGATAAACAAGTGAAGGCATTAAAAGTTGATGCAAAAGTAAACAACAAAATCACACAGAGACAATTCATAGCATTCATTTTTTTGATGTTTTAGAATCTATAACGGCCCTAGATTCCTAGTTAACCTAAAGCCGCTACTGTATACATATCATAAAATATTTTATGGAAAAATACTTCATTCAAAACTTTATCATAAAACGTTTTTGTGGACTTACATGTTTTCTAGAAGATCTTTAAAATAAAATACTAAAAATTGAAATGACATAAAGTATAACCTCCCTATACTACCTTATATGCAACAAAATTAAATGCATACTAACCTATATGCAACAAAATTAAATGCATACTAACCTACACTAAAGTACAGTCTACGAAATTAAAATTTTGCAAACTCCCCAATGCATGTGTCATGCTCTCCTGAATTGGGATGCCACCTTCAGCCGTACGGGGGAGCCTTGCCTCAACCTGAAATAATAAGGGTAGCACATGACTCGAGTATTTTGATAAATACTCAATAAGTCACTCTGCTTTTGGGGTTAGATGCAAGCACATACAATCATGAGTGGGACCTATCATATCAGTCTATATTTCTTAGGCAGCTAAACTAAGCGGGGTCAATTTGATGTGTATTTACTACTCTACACACTGTCTACACGTATGAGTATGGACCCACCAGTCGGCTCGCACACCTCTTGGGCCCCTTTCTTGTTGCGCGAGCATTATCTAGGAGTTGTTGATGTCGGACACCCATTAGGAATAGCGACCTTCGTTGCATTATTACAAATATAATTGTCATTTCCTTGTCTTGTAATGTACGCGTTCGTACCATCGCTAAAGATGAAGGGGTACCCCCGATGCATGAACATACAATGATACATGATGTATCCAACATTTTTCCTTTCAATATGCTCTATAACAACCCCTCTAGCATTTTCTTTTATATCATGTCATTCTATCATAACTTTTCATGTGAATATCGGGTTTGTTCATTATTTCAATTCATCACATTGCTTGTCAATCCTATCATATCATATATCTCATACTGTCAAACATATGTCATATCATAAATATCATACAACATTGTATAGAGAATCATCCAATCACAGAATAATATCATCATACATTGTACATCATCATCATACAATATAGTCACACATCATAAATATAAAGAATAAATGACACATGCAAGAGCCACTAGGCACGTGTCGTCATCATACATTAAACAAGTCATTCAATGTAACGCCCCTAATTTTCTTTAACCTAATTAGTGACGTCACCCATGCATGCATAATTCATTACACGGAAGCTCATCATAAATAACTTGGAAACAAAACAAAGTCTTTCATAAACATTCATAAATCCAAAACCGCCTATCTCCAAAAATAAACATTCAATAACTGAATTTAAAAATAAATCTACATAGCAATACTCAATGCTATAACTTAAAACAGTTCAAGGTAAACTCCTAAAAATATCCCATCTCCAACTTCCATGGTGTCCTCAGCTTTGCCGGCAACCGTACATTGACACCTTGCCTTAACCTGAAAAATGTAGGTAGCACGTGGCTTGAGCATTTTAGGAAATACTCAGTAAGCCACCCCACTGTTGGGGTTAGGAATGCAAACACATGTAACATATGAGCGGGACCTAACTTTTCATAAACTTTTCATAGCCTTGGGCGCTTTCATATTCTCGGTAGGGTTGGGTGTGTGGTACTCCTTCACACACGGCCTATGTACGTGTACATGGACCAACCAGGCGGGCTCGTAAACATACTCCCTGGGCCTGACTTGGTCGGGCACAACGTGTTACACGTAGCCGGACACCACAGAACAGAAAAGGGCCCGCATGATATCATAGCGAACATAAATATCGTAATTCATTCCTTCGTGTCATAAAGGGGAAGAATCCCAATGCACGTGACATACATATTTGCATGAGGTCCCTTAACATATCTAACATGGCATTACATAAGCAGTGCTAGCATCGCATTTACGTTTCTTACATCACATGGCATCTCACATGACTTACATTATGTGGCATATTACATAACATGAAAGTACATTCCAATTGCATGAACATCTCATGACATGACTCGATAATTTTACGTGTATCTATGGCATCGATCAACATATTTATGGCATATAATACTAACATATCATTCATAACTTCACATAACATAAACAGTCAACAGTCAACATAATTCATACATCACATAGCATACACAATCTACAGTCAACACAATCTATACATCACATAACCATATCACATAAATATGGTGCATGCAAGGGCCACAGGGCACGCACCATCATACAACACATAGTAAGCTAACTCCAACAGTAAGGTCACTTACCTCGATGGTCTTGGTTGAAGTCACTCACAACGAGCTAATCCCAACGGTTAAATACGTCCTATAATAACCACATAAAAGCTTAGGAGCCTTTCATAACATACCCTAGCTAAATCTCATGCTATTTATCAAACTAAACTTCCGACCTAATCTGTCTTTAACGTTTAGGAACCATACTGACCTCGGATGGTAAAACTAAGGGCAGAAACAGCTTCGGAAGAGCCAAAAACCTTGGAATCGATATATTATAGTGATATATTGTCGCTAAGCCTAGTTGCCGAGCCGGCCAACTAAGCCGCCAAGTTGAGGTGCGGGAATTGATGAAACCGAGTCGATATCGTACACGTGCGAGCCGACCCGCACTGTGTACGCGTGCGAAGCTGCCGGAGCTGCTGGGTGTGCGTCTGCGGCTCGATCCTATTCCAAAAACCTTGCCTTCCTTACCCGATTCGTCCTCCGAATAGCAACCCTAAGCTTCCGGAGGAAAGCTTGGAGAGAAAATCGTTTTCAAGGGAGGTAAAAGGTTGGGCATAGGAATATAAAAATAATCCGAAGACAATTGCATTCAGGGTTGTAGGATAAGGAAACTCAGAGAAATAGGAATGTTTCTATCAGGTAATAAAAGTCCAACACGAATCCTTTCGTGCAGATTACATTTAATTATTTATTTTATTTTTAGGTAATAACTTCCTTGTTGAAAATTGCACCTCAGGAGATAATAAATGCATAACATAATATCTTGTCATTTATAGAAATAAAAATAAAATCTTAACCAATCAAGGCAAAAATGAAAAATCTGAATCGTTGCATTCAACCTATCACATAGTAAGACCACTTACTTGGTTGGCCTTAATGCCGACATTCTCCCTAAATTTGAGTACGTTTGCTTTTCATCCTTCAAAATTTCTCTTGGCATTATTAGTTGCGTTTCCTATTAGAATGTCCATCTTGTTTCGTTAGAAACTAAAATTTTTTAACTCTGTTTAACATAAATCGAAAAAGTGAACCTTATACTGAATTTAATTTCCATAAACAAGGTCAATTTCAGCTTTAGGATAGTTGGAACCGTAAAATTGGGTAAAATACTCTTTAGCGAGCCGAAGAGCTGGATTCTAAGCTGTGAAGCCGAGCCTAGTCGTCTGAGCTGCGTAAACCGAAGAAGTTTCTTGCTGCAGGCGTGACATGTGACGCCATGAGGTGTGAACGTGTTTTCCAACGATAGTGTTGTTTTGTTTTGTTTTTTTTTTCCTTTACAGAATCTGTTTTTGTTTCATTCTTGAGAATGGTGTATAACTTTCAAATTTATTTCATTTTTGTGCTGGACAGTTTTCTATAAAATCTAGACTTTGATATTAAGGTTCGCGTCAATATTTTATTCTTTAATAACAACTTTAATATTTTATTGAGATGTACTCATTTATATATTAAATGTTTCCATATATTTTAGAACTTAAATGACATTTTGTAACAGTAGTACTACGCAAGCACACAACAAGGTCAATTTCAGCTTTAGGATAGTTGGAACCGTAAAATTGGGTAAAATACTCTTTAGCGAGCCGAAGAGCTGGATTCTAAGTTGCGAAGCCGAGCCTAGTCGTCTGAGCTGCGTAAACCGAAGAAGTTTCTTGCTGCAGGCGTGACATGTGACGCCATGAGGTGTGAACGTGTTTTCCAACGATAGTGTTGTTTTGTTTTGTTTTTTTTTTCCTTTACAGAATCTGTTTTTGTTTCATTCTTGAGAATGGTGTATAACTTTCAAATTTATTTCATTTTTGTGCTGGACAGTTTTCTATAAAATCTAGACTTTGATATTAAGGTTCGCGTCAATATTTTATTCTTTAATAACAACTTTAATATTTTATTGAGATGTACTCATTTATATATTAAATGTTTCCATATATTTTAGAACTTAAATGACATTTTGTAACAGTAGTACTACGCAAGCACACAACAAGGTCAATTTCAGCTTTAGGATAGTTGGAACCGTAAAATTGGGTAAAATACTCTTTAGCGAGCCGAAGAGCTGGATTCTAAGTTGCGAAGCCGAGCCTAGTCGTCTGAGCTGCGTAAACCGAAGAAGTTTCTTGCTGCAGGCGTGACATGTGACGCCATGAGGTGTGAACGTGTTTTCCAACGATAGTGTTGTTTTGTTTTGTTTTTTTTTTTTTCCTTTACAGAATCTGTTTTTGTTTCATTCTTGAGAATGGTGTATAACTTTCAAATTTATTTCATTTTTGTGCTGGAAAGTTTTCTATAAAATCTAGACTTTGATAGTAAGGTTCGCGTCAATATTTTATTCTTTAATAACAACTTTAATATTTTATTGAGATGTACTCATTTATGTATTAAATGTTTCCATATATTTTAGAACTTAAATGACATTTTGTAACAGTAGTACTACGCAAGCACACAACTTATGTAGAAAAGAAAAGATTTGATGTGAAGTAAGGGATGGATTTGTCTAAGGACTCCATGGATGAATGAGCTCGAATACCTTTGTTTTGCTATTATATAAAGAAAAACCCTTCTCATCTGCACGCCAAATGCAGTGGGAATAGTTGCATCGTTCTTCAAGCCAAATTCCCTTCTCTGGCCAAAAAATTTCGAACGAAAGCTTCCCATAATTGCTGTTAAAGTTGCACCAAAACAATGTTGTCGGTAAAACATTCTCTTTAAATTCTCAACTATATTCCTATTTGAACGGAAGAATATGCTCGCCTATATCAGAAAGTTATGTCATATGGGCACAAATTCAATTGAAAAAATGAAAAAAAAAAATTAGAACTATAAGTGCCTATATACAATTAAATAGTCAATCATTCAACCTCTACACGCCACATATTTATAAACAAAATAATAATAATAATAATAATAACCCCAACCTAAAAGAACTATCCTTGGAATTGAGATAAGAAATAAACATCCATCTAGATTCTTTTTTACATGGGATATATTATACTTTTCAGATTTGTGGAGTTTTGAAATTCCACCGTAATGGTTAAATAAAAATTTTAAAAAAAACTATCAAATCCATAAATTTAGATATACATAAAATAATATGTTCTCATTGAATATTTGTCATAGTGCAACACCCTTATTTACCTAAATCGTTGTTTTTCGATTTGCAATGGGCTAGTAAAGGTATGTCTTGATAATTAAGAATCGTCACTTTCCATTGAGAATGTGGATATTGCATTGCAAAACAAGTAAAGACGTTAGAAGGTGATGCAAAAGTAAACAACAAAATCATATAAAGATTATTCATAGCCATCATTTTTTATCAACTTAGAATTTTCGTGTTTCATTTGGATTGCTTTGAACTATATATATATATATATATATATTTATGATGATTGCACTAAAACAAAGACACCTTTTGTAAAAAGTTATTAAAAGAAAAATTAAAAAAATTGAAAGGATGTTAAGAGTGTTTGTTAGATTCAGCTTTATTTAGCAAGGAACTACACACATCCCCAAACTTAGGTTAACCGTTTTTTCTCTCCAACGGCCAATCATATACTTTTCCTAACTCCATTGAGATGTTTCATTCTCATGTTTCTTCCTAACTTTTTAAGTAAAAATAGCTTAGATTTTAAAAATTTTAAATTATTTTATGCAAAATTAGGCTTAATTAGTTTAAATTATTAGGAGTAAATTTAAATTACTTTATGCAAAATTAGGCTTAACTAGTTTAAATTCGTAGGATTAAGATTAAATTATTTTAGGCTTAACTAGTTGAGTCACATTAAATTATTTTAGGCTTAACTAGTTGAGTCAATTTCCACAGTAGAATTCTAACCGGTGATTGTTGGACTCCTTAGGCATAATTGAATTTTAGAGAGCAATGCTAAGCTAGCATGAAGGAGTCATAGTAACTTCAACCTAAGCAGACCACATAAGTGACCAATGCATGTGTCACACAATTATGCATGAGATTCACATAGTTTATTATCATGGCATAATGTATGATGCAAGACAAACATCCATTTATGTATGACATACGTCTGTGAATTATGCTTAATAATTCTCAAACATTTTGTAGTACATAGCATAGCTTTTATAGCATGGTCTAAGAAGGCTTATAAATCGTAGATTATCAATTTCATAATTATACAACATGTCATGGTCTTATGATAACATATCATAATATGGCAAGACATGGCATAACATATTTTAACATGGCATCACATAGCTTAACATGGTATAACATAGCATAATATGGCATAACATAACATAGTATCACATAGCATCATATATCATTCATATATATGACTCGTGTCGATAATAAACCCACTTACTTTGTTGGCCTAAACTAGAGTCTCTAAATATTGCTAAAGCTAGTTCGACTTCGTCCTTCAAAGTTCGTTTCAACCAAGGTGGACTCACTACATCGCATTAAGACATAATAACGAACTAAACTTGCTAAAGCTAGTTTGACGGGCTTGGGTCGCACGCGGGTTCACGGATCTGGTGGCGGGCGCCGATCTTCAAGAACTACCTGACGCAATATTTTTCGTAATTTTTACGCCTCCCATTTTTCCCGCTACTCGCGGCCTTCTCCCTTCCTGACACGCGTCCCTCCGTCGTTCATCTTCTTCCTCTCATCTCTGCGATTTTCTAGATTACGGTCAAATTCTATATCAACCTATTTATTTTAGATTTTTCTATCTTCTAAACCATAACTCAAATTAAATTGAATCCTTCCCAAGAATTCTAGATCACAAGTTGCTCTGATACCAATTTGTAGAAACTGGTATCGCTTTGATACTAGTTTATAAAGTGCGCCCACAATGCTGAAATCGCTCTAATACCAAGAACAACCAACCTGGCCATGGAAGACATAACAGATGAAGGTCTTCTTTTGATGGCTCAAGATGAAGAGAATGTCAACAACGACACTCTTTAGTACCTCGACTCAGGGGCAAGCAATCATATGTGGTCACGAGCACCTATTCAAAGAAATGCAGAAGATTGAAGATGGCCATGTGTCATTTGAGGATGCGTCGAATGTGGAAGTCAAAGGCCGAGGTACGATACACTTCTTACAATGAATGTCATGTGTGCCATAGAAGAGTCGAAGGACCTGACGAAGTTCACAGTCGATGAGCTTGCTGGTTCTCTCGAGGCACACGAGCAACGCAAGAAAAAGAAGGAAGAACCATTCGATCAAGCGCTTCAAACAAAAGCAAAAGTGTATTTTTATTGGATATGATGTAGAAGACAAGGCATCACTCTGGCATCTCCGTTTTAGTCACCTACATCATGGTGGCCTAAAAGAGTTAGCGAAGAAGAACAAGGTACATGGGCTACCAAACATGGACTTTGAAGGAAAATTTTGTGAAGAATGTGTGCTCAGCAAGCATGCAAGAACCTCAATTCATAAGAAAGCTGAATTTTGGGCTAAACAACCCCTCGAGTTGATCCATACAAATATATGTGGACCAATTAACCACGAGTCTTTCAGCGGAAAGAGGTATTTTATTTCCTTTATAGATGATTACTCATGAAAAGTTCAAAGTAATGGTGGAGAAGAAAACTGGTAGACCCATCAAAGCTGTACGATCCGATAGAGGTGGCGAGTATACATCAACAGCTTTCATGGAGTACTGCGAGGAGCAAGGCATAAAGCAATTTCTAACCGCATCGTACACCCCTCAACAAAATGGTGTGGCCAAGAGAAAGAACCGGACCATTCTCGATATGATTCGCTCAATGCTTAAGAGCAAAAGGATGCCAAAGGAATTTTGGGCAGAAGCCGTGCAATGCACATCTACGTACAGAATTGATGTCCACATGCAAAGTTAGCTGATCAAACACCACAAGAGGCTTGGAGCGAATTTGGTGAAATCGCGGTATCAGGCGAGAAAATCGAAGGAGGATGAACAACCAAAGAACAGAGAGCCCGAGCTTGAAGACAAAGAGCCTAAATGGCCGAAAAAGCAATTCGAGGTAGAAAGAAGAAAGAGGATGAAAATTGAAAAAGAAAAGAAAGAGCTTGAAACAAAAGTTCAACGGTTAGAGAAGAAAGTGACTGAGCTGAGTAAGAGTTCCTTTTGTCTAAAACAGGAGAAGGAAAAGAATGAGAAGACAATCTTCAATCTTACAAAGAAAGTTGAAGAAGTCGCGGGGAAAGAGAAAGACCTATTCATGGAAATTGAGGGTTTAGTGGACGAGCTAATACGGGAGAAAAAAGACATAGAGATACTGACTCAACAGAGAAACTCACTCAATGTGAACCTGAATCAAGTCCGACAGGAGGTAGTGAATTTACGACACACGATTGAGACACTCCCTCATGATAAAACCAAGCTAGAGGAAACAAGAATGTTAGCTATAAAGGTCGTTGTGGACTTACGAAGGAAATTGAGTAAACGGAACGAAGCCGTGATGTCTGAGTCAAGCGTAGCTGAGAACTGGAAAAATGAGGAGGTGTCACAGATGAGATGTTCTTGAGAAGATCCAAAAGAAGTCTTACTAGAGGAGGACAACCCTATTTTGCCGCTTGAAGAAAAGAAGATAAAGTTGGAGAGACCACGATTGAGCTTGAACGAAAACGGCGCACGAGGAATCATTGAGTAGGAGCATTTAAGTTTATGGGGGATTTTTGTTGAGAAATAAATTTAAATAAAGGAGAGAGAGAGAAAAAAAATGATTATGATTTTTTTGTTTGTTATGTGGTGAAAAAGACCCTTACTAAATTTGAGAGGGAAAAGGACTTCTTATGGAGGAGAGAAAAGTGAGGGCACCAAATTGAGAGGGAGAAGGGCTTAGGTGAGAGAGAAAAGTGAGGGAAGTTACTATTAAACTTAGCGTTATAAAAACTATAAAATAGGCCTTATGTATGGTTGTAAAATGTGCAGAGAGAAAAAGAACCAGCGAAGAAAAGCATAAAGCACTTTATTGTGAGTTTTTGTGTAATAACCTCTTGAGAACTTCTTTGTCTCCTTGTCTCTCCCCCCTTTCGACACTTCTTTAAAGTTTCGTGAGAGTTATCTAAACGAGTTAGATTCAGAGCGAGCATTTTATTTCGAGGTTGGTATCGAAGCGGCTTTATTTTTCAACAAATTGGTATTAGAGCATTAATTTCAACGAAGTCCACCTATCCAGATATATTTTTATTGTATTTTTTGATACTCATAGCCCTTAATAAATGAAGTCGAAAACAAAAGAAAAATTCAGTTTCTTACCAAAGTAGGACGGTTTCTCAATTTTGTTTTCCGACGCGATTTTTGGCCACGTTCCCTTTAAAAACTTACAAGACTCCTCGCCTAAAGTGTTGCAACTAGATTATTAAGGTTTAAATCATCTAAAACTCCCGAATCTATGGTGAAATCTTGAAACAAGAGAGGTCACGGACTTACCTCACGTTCTTGCCCGTTTCTTGCCGGAAACGAATGATCAAACGCTCAGACCACTCCTCTTGATACTCTGAGTAGCTCTAGTAGGAGACCTGAGATTGAGGGTGCTTCAGTTCGGGTTTGAGGCGTTTCTCCCTCTTTCTTCTTCCTCTTCTTAAAAAAAGCCCTAACAAGGTGGTATGTGTGGGGGCAAAATTATCTTTTTGCCCGCGGTTGACTTTGACCCAAATTTTGATTACATTTCCATTTTTTTTTTCTAAGTTCCTTGATGCATCCCAAGCATTTCTTTATTCTGCACCGATATGAAAATCACACTCTAAGTCCTCCAATAAAATTTAGAAACTCACAATGGTTAAGAAGGTACTAGTCACAAGGATAGTGTGAACTGTAGCTGTTGGGCTCGGGGTATTACAAATTCTCCCCTCCTTAGGAACTTTCGTCCCCGAAAGTTGGTTGTTCCTGAAAAAGTTCAGAGTAAGACTTCCTAACGTCATCCTCCCGCTCCCAGGTAGCCTCGCTATCCAAATGATTACCCCACAAGACTTTGACAAGGGGAATCTCCTTGTTTCGCAATCGCTTGACATCTCGAGATATAATTTTGATTGGGGCCTCCTCGTAAGATAGATCCTCACGAAGCAGAAGTGCTTCGTGCTCAATGATGTGCGTGGGGTCTGGCGTGTACTTTCTCAACATAGATACATTTAAAACGTTATGCACAGCGGCAAGAGTGGGTGGTCACACCAACCTGTATGCTACAACACCAATCCTCTCAAGGATTTCGAAGGGACCTATGAACCTGAGGCTGCTAAGCTTACCCCTTTTCCCTAACCTTAACACCTCTTTCATGGGTGTTACCTACAGGAAAACTTATTCGCTCATTGCAAACTCGAGATCCTTTCTTTGAGTGTCAGCGTAACTCTTTTGTCGGCTCTGTGCAGTAAGTATCCATGATCCGATTTTATGGACTGTCACGTTGGTAACCTGAACTAATTTTGGTCCCATAAGTTGTTGGGTTCCATCCTCTTCCTAAAACACTGGTGTCCGACACCTCTTCCCATATAGGACTTCAACGGAGCCATATGAGTTTTTGCTTGATAACTGTTGCTATAAGCAACTTCCATGACGGATAGGTGGTTATCCCATCAACCAGCAAAATCCAACACACACGCCTTGAGCATGTCCTCTAATACTTGATTGAACCTTTCCATCTGTCCATATGTCTGATGATGGATGGCTGTATTGAGACGAGGTTGGGTACTCGAGGCTTTCTGCAAACCCTTAAAAAAAGAACAACATGAAAGGTAAACCTAGCATCCTTATCAGACACAATGGGAGTAGGCACCCCATCCAATCGATCCACTCGAAAAGTGCTCTTAACCATAATGAAGTGAGCTATTTTTGTGTGTCTTTCAACAATGACTCAGATCACATCAAAACCACGTCGAGTCTTAGGTAGATCGGATATGAAATTCATACTCACTTTCTCTCACTTCAACTGGGTATGTTTAAGGGTTGCAGCATCTCTGCAAGGCGTTGTCTTGGGGCTTTCACCCACTTAGACGTTAGACAACGTCACACAAAGTCTGTGATGTCTTTTTTTCATTCCTAGCCACCATTAACTGTTATTCAGGTCCTTATACATTTTTGTACTACCAGGGTGAAATGTGTAGGACGTGTCGTGTGCTTCAGGCATAACCTCCTTAAGGATTTCCTTATCCCTAGGTACACACAAGGATCCCTGCCTTCAGATGAAATTAAGAACTCCTGAGCTATCTTAGCCTCTTGAGTGTCACAAACTTTGTGGAGCTTGGCATCTATAGACTTTGCATCAATGATGCATTTACGAAGTGTGGACTGTACTGTTAACTGAGCTAGTTGTGCAGTGATGTTCTTAACTATTAAATCAATCTCAGCTCTTTGGATCTCCTCTTGAAGCTTGCTCTGTTGAGTGACTAGCGCAGATGTGTGGGCTGTCTTTCTACTCAAGGTATCAGCTATCACATTAGCCTTGCTAGGATGATATAGGATCTCAACATCGTAGACTTTCACTAGCTCGAGCCACCTCCTTTGTCCTCATATTCAACTCCTTCTAGGTGAAAAGAAAATATTTAAGGTTCTTGTGGTCAGTGTACACTTAGTCTCACCATACCGATAATGCCACCATGACTTTAGTGCAAACACCATGACAGCTAGCTCCAAGTCATCGGTAGGATAATTCCACTCAAATTCCTTTAACTGTCGAACGCAATTAATTTCTCATTCTGCATAAGCACACAACTCAAGCCCTTAGTTGAGACATCACTATATACTACGAAGATTGGTGCAGTCACCAACTTCTTTTTCAACTCTGGGAAGCTCTCTTCACAATCTCAAGTCCACATAAAGGTTTTATTTTTTTATTTTTTTTTTTTTTTTTTTTTTTTTTTTTTTTTTTTTTGTGAACTGAGTCATCGCGCCTGACATTTTCAAGAAGTCTTGGACAAATCTCATGTAGTAGCCAATCAAGCCCAAAAAGCCTCTTACCTCTGTCACATTTATCAGCCTTGGCCACCACATGACAGCTTCAACCTTAGCTGGATCCACAATAATTTTCCCTCTTGAGACCACATGTCATAAAAATGCTACTTCTCATAGTCAGAATTCCCACTTAGAAAACTTGACACACAACAGAGGCATTTTCAACACAGCCGAAACCATTTGCAGGCGATCTTCATGCTATGCTTTGGTCTTAGTAGGGTCCACAGTTATTCCCTGCCTGGATACCACGTGTCCAAGGAAGGCCACCTCTTGCAATCAGAATTCGCACTTTGTGAATCTAGCATATAACAGGTAGGTTCTCAGTAGAATTAAAACTTTCCTCAGGTGTTCCTCGTGCCCCACTTCAAACTTAGAACACTTCAGGATGTCGTTAATGAACATAATCCAGAATTCCTCATTTGTTCATCGACTCCATGAATACTACTTAAGGGAATGAACTCTTCATCCACGTAGCGGAAGCATTGGGAACCGTTTTGATTTTTATTAAGAATTAAAACAAAGCAATAAATAGAAGAATAAGAACTCTACCTTTGTAGAAACTCTAGGTTGCAAGACTCATTCCAACCATGTAAAAGTTTTTCAACATTCCACGAGATCTTCCTTGCTATGACTCGAACACAAGGCCAAGGCTTGTGGGAGCCTCTTGAAAGAAAATTCAAAAGGGATCGGAGAAGAAGAGTTTCGAGAATTCTCTAGAGATGTAATTTCATTCTCCAGAGAAAGTGGGAGAGATTGATATGTCTTTGGCTCAACCTGAGGGTCCTATTTATAGGGACTCTCGGAGAATATTTGCCAAATAATATATTTACATATTTAATATATCAAGATATTATACCTTGTATAAATCATATTTAGATATTATAAGATATCCTAATATATATTTAATTAATTTGAATTTCATTCAAATTTCAAATATATTTTTATTTAATGTATCAAAATACATTAATTGATTTAATATTTAATTGTATCAAATACAATAAATATATTTTTCCTTTTTAATATATCTAATATATTAAATATTAATATGTTTTTCTCCATTTATATTTAACATATCTAATATATTAAATATTAATTTGAACACTTCAAATTAAATATATTTTCTCTATTTATTAAATATTAATTTGACATTTCAAATTAAATTTATTTTCTCCTTTATATTTAATATATCTAATATATGAAATATCAATTTGAATACTTCAAATTTTCTTTCAAATAAATTGAACCTTTTAGCGTTACTATGAACTAGCAAGGGGACTTTATGGACCTACTATAAGCTCCAATTATACAAAATTAATTAATTAAACTCTTTAATTCATTAATTTCTATTCATTAACTATAGGTCACTTCATTATAGACCTAGAGTTGCACTCTTATGCACTGTAGAACCAGTTATGTCCATCGATATAATCATTACAAGCAAGTCAATCCTTCACGAGTGGTTCATAATTACAGCTGGGTCAAAAGACCGTTTTACCCCTATAATTACATATTTCACCTTAAGTACCACTGATTCTCTAATGAACAATTTGTCTATGATCCAATCATAAACCAAGTTCCTCTTGGGCCAATGAGAGGGTGGGGGTTAAAAGACCGTTTTACTCTGTAATTACATCTTTCACCTTAAGCACCACTGATTCTCTAATGAACAATTTGTCTATGATCCAATCATAAACCAAGTCCCTCTTGGGCCAATGAGAGGGTGGGGGTCAAAAGATCGTGTTACCCCTGTAATTACATCTTTCACCTTAGGTACCACTGATTCTCTAATGAACAATTTGTCTACGATCCAATCATAAACCAAGTCCCTCTCGGGCTAATGAAAGGGTGGGGCCCCATTGTTCAAGTCCCGAAATCCGTACTTAAGAGAACAACTCATCTACATTCCTTATATGGAAATGAGTGAATTCCATCTCATGATATTATATTCCCAACTCCCTATTTGGTCAAGTCCCTAAAATAGTAGGCATATTGAATCGGCTAAAAGAGTCATTCTCACCCATGTAAATTATAGGACAAGCCCTCACAGGCAGGAGTTCATAACTCACTCTGGATTAAGATCGAGTCGCATATGATCATCATGTGAAATATTAATCTTCTCAATTAACGGATTTATAAAGAGAGATTAAATATTTCTTGGTCTAGTCTCATACAAACTCATTGTATAGAATACCCCCACTTACATGTCTCCACATGAATGATTTGGATCAAATCATTTGTAACGATTACAAAGTGGACCGTTATTAATAGTGTTACCAGGATAAGGCACCCAACCTTATCCATACACTATAGACTCTTTAGGTTATTACTTGAACACGATCCTCTTGTATGTCAACCACATACTGTTCAAGATTACATTAATAACCTTGGATTTTCATACAATGGATAACAATTAAATTACAAATAAAATAATATAAATTATTGTTAAAAACTAAATAATTAATTACGAGGCTTTAGGGCATAAATCCCAACAACTACGAGAGCGTTAATTAAACCCAAAGACGTGACTATGAACTCATAATGTTCATAGCAGCTTTTAAGGTTGCTTTAGGTATGTATTCCTCTCTAATTCTCGTCTAGTGACATCCTTACCTTATCAAGACGGTTTTTACTACTCCAAAATAGCCTCGTAGTGTCATCTCATTTTCCCAACTTTCTTCTCAATGAGACGTCCTATTACGTAACTCGCTTAAGTACTAATACTCATCTGGGCCAAGTACGGGTTCTTTTGGAAGTAAAGATCCTTACATAAGTTCTTTACGTCTACCTAGGTTAACCCCCTATCATATCTTTTATGACTGAGCTACACAAATTTTCTCTCATAGTGATATCTCATCACTGGCTCTTTTTCGAGCACGTGAACCTTTCAAGTTCTTGTACAGGGTCCTAGGGAACTCTCTGAAAACTCTTGTTTGGTAGCTAGCCTCCCTCAAACTTCGAGGGTGTTACGTTTAGTGTCTTCTCTGAGATATATCATGTCTCTACTAGTCTTACCTGTTTACAAGTCACCACCTCACTATCCTTCATGTAATTTCCAATATCACGTTATTTGGAAGTTCCACCTCTACTTGAGAATGCTTCACAAGTCTGGCATTACACTCATGGGTGAAACTGGAGTTCTACTCTTTGTAATCCAGATAACCTACCACAAATGTTGGTTCTTACTATTGCCCATCTGGACTTTCTTCCTTCAGACAACGAAGGCCTAGCCATAGCTTGTCTATTTTTTTTTTTTTCTTTCTTGCTTTCTCAACCCTGAGGTTCACTGGACTATCTCGATAGTTTAACGTCCTTCACCTTGTGAGAATGCATGCCCTATCCAAAGGATAGGTTAGAACACAGTTTCATGGTCCTGATAACCACGTACTGCTTTTGAACTTGGTCCTCTCCACCAAAGTCCAAAGCGACTTGTCATCCATTAGGTGATCCTTTAGTAGGAATATCCTACACCCCATGACTCATTAGTGGCATAAAAGCGTACATCTCACTTATGGAAATCCATAAACCTGAACTTATCTCATGAAGACTCCAACCAAACTTGAAGCCATGGCCTTCATAGCTTCACTCTCTCTGTTGGTGAATCTGTTGGGTTTTATGTCCTAAAACTTATAGTTTGTAAACAAAAACATATTCTGTTTTTCAATAAAATTATCATTGATGTTTATTCAGTAAAGATTGTTATTGAATAAACTGAATGTTACGATCATTAATCTAAATCCAATAAACTAAGAACACTCTGGCTATAGTATGATTACTTGAACTATATGTAGAGACATAAAAGTGGATCAAGTTCAAGTATATAGTCAAAATGATCTATAGTATAGGGATAAGGTTGAGTACCTTATTCTGGGGACACTATGGATGCGGCTCACTTTTGTATATGATATAAACAATGTGATCACTAAATTGTACATGTGGAAACATGTGAGTGGGGGCATTCTATGCAATGAGTATTTCATAAGATCGGACCATGAAGAAAACCACTCCCACTTTATAATGTCGTTTACTGTTGAGACTAATTTTTTCATTCGATGACTTAGGTAACTCGATCTTAATCCTAAGCTAACTATGAACTTCTGTTTATTCGAAATTATCCTTAGATTTGCATGGGTGAGAGTGGCCCAAGTTCGCCGACTCAATAAGCCTCCCATTTCAGGGATAAGACTGGGTGAATAGTTGGGGACATAAAGTGTAAGATGGAATTCACTCCTACCCGCTTTTAGAGATAGTAGAGACGTTGTTTCCTTAAGTACCGACTCCAAGTCTTGAACAAGGGGCCACACCCTCTCATTGGCCCGAGAGGGATTCGGTTTGGTGGCTAGACCACAAACCAATTGTTCATTAGAGGATCAGTGGGACTTAAGGAACAAGAAGTAACTTTAGGGGTAAAGCAGTAAATTGATCCAGCTCTAGTTACGAACAACTTGTGAAGGATCGACTTACTAATCATAGTTATATAAAATGGACAAAAATATATCTATACTGAGGAGAGTGCAACTACTAAGCTATAGTGGAGTGTCTTAGTAGTTAACGAATGTTGGTTAACAAGGTTAATGAGTTTAACCAGTTAATCTCGGATCGTTGGAGCCCATGATCTGTAGGTCCATTAGGTCCCTCTGCTAGCTCATATCGGACTAAACCTTAGAATAGTGTGACGAGTGAGTTCGAAGTGTTCGAATTCAAATTAGGGAATACACGCTAAATATATACGATATATTTAACCGCATTTTGTTTTAATTATGAATTAAACAAAAAGAGAGAATGTGAGATATTTAAATAATATTTAAATATTTTAATCAATGAATAGGGATTCATAATCAATATGTGCTAGAATTGATTGGGATTGATATTTTATTTAATGTTAAATATTAATTGTTTAATTAATCATTTAATATTATTTTGATTTGAAATTAATTATTTAAATTAATTGCGGAATTAAAATAATGAAAGTCAAAATGTTGACTTCACCTCATGGAAAAATTGATGTTTGAGTTAGTGGAATATTGTGTGTCAATATATGATTTAACCAAACTTGCATGTTTGCCACATAATCTCATAAATTTGAGTGGAATTTTGAGTGTTAAAATTTGGTTTAACAAAAAAGCATGTTTGCCAAATAAACCCCACAAATTTGAGTGAAATTTTGAGTGTCAAAATTTGGTAATCTTAAATTTGCATGAACATGCAAATATGACTTTATAAATAGAGTGATCAAGGTACATAGAAAGTTTGCTTGAAAAACTTTGAGAAAATCTCTCAAAACTTCTCTCTTTACCTATACTAAATATCTATCAACTTTAGTCACTCACCGGATTCCACAATTCCGTTCTAAGGTCGGAGAATAGTAGGGAAGACACTAGTGATGGTTCGAAACTTGTTCGTGAGGAAAAAGGAATTTGAACTACAAAAGGTTGATATTCAAACTCATTGAGTTTTAATACTTATGAACATGCTAGCTAATTTAGTATAATTGATATACTTGGAGTGCCTAAGATCCAAATTGCTCCTGCATGTGTTCTATTAACACTATCAGAATCTTATTTCTCGACTTCCAACTTAACCAAACTCACTCGTGAAAATGGTTTGCTTGAGGGGTGCTTAATTCCTACAGTGGTCGCCCTTACTTATAAGAACGAATATTGTCTGGGTATACTATGTGGTTTGCACCAAGATAACTCCATACTGTCTAGGCCTACTACGTGGTCTCCACGGAGGCATGCTTGACATCTAGAATTATGGTCGTGGGAGGCTGGGTCATAGGTATATCATCTCGTACAGGGACTTAAAAAGTCTCATGTACATTTCTATGGGTTGGACGTCACGCACTCTGCGGAGTCACCTTTCTGTCTTCCTAAGGTCAATAAACTAAAACATGACCCCTCCCGACCCCCTCACAATAACTCGAATCTAGCATCAACATATGGAGGGAATATTCACTTTTAACACCCTAAGGCGTTAACCCAAAACATACATGAAGTTCTTAGTGGCGTTACATCATATCATAACCTACTAAACAAGGTCAGGTGCATACCTGGTCGCGACAAGGCATGTCGTCGACTCTCTATCCTAGGAAAAAAAAGTCTACAAAATCAAAAACCCGACGGCTCTGATGCCAATCGTAACGGCCTAGATCCACCGCTAGCAGATATTGTCCTCTTTGGGCTTTCCCTTTCGGGCTTCCCCTCAAGGCTTTAAAATGCGTCCGCTAGAGGAAGGTTTCCACACCTTTGTAAATGGTGGTTTGTTCTCCTCTCCAACCAACGTGGGACAAAAAAAAAAAAAAAATCTCTAAGATCCTATATAGGATAGGAGAAAATTAATTATTTTTAAGTACAGTTTGTAGTTGTTGGATGGGTTTACCAACTACCACCTTTGGATGATGAGTAGGCTAGCACTCATTGTACAAACTTGATAGAGAGAAATCGTTAAGGTTGCACGTTAACTTCAAATATCGGTTACCACTGCGTGGGTTAAACTAGCTACCTAAGACTATATACAACAAGAATAATACCCCTCGAGCCCAGTGTTAAGTTTGTGGTCTTTTTCTGGACCAAGGCTTAGATAAGAGCCTACAAATAGGTTGGTTTCATAGTATATTTGTATATTCACCCCTTTTCCGTTTTTATGTTTAGGTCTCACAAGCTGTTGGTTGAGGTGGAGGAGCGTCTGAGAGCTGTACAGTCACGAGGGGGTCGTTCCAGAGCATCAATTCATTTTTGTATTTGAGTCATTCGTTTTTTTTTTTTCCCTTCGGTAAACTATATCCCAAACAAATTTTTCCATGTTTCTTTTTCGATATTATTTTTAATTAATTTTTGTGTTAGCTTGTATTTATTTCAATTAAAGTTTTATCAAAATTTTATCTTTTATTTTATTTTACTTTTTCTTATTTTCTTTTCTTTTGTCTTGTCTTTTGTGTTGGGTCCAACATTAGAAGCCTCGAAACTTGGATCATGACATCAAAAAAAACAGTGAAGTTACAATATATCATGTGAAACTTTTAATAAGATATATGAAAGTTGTACATTTTTTTCGAACCTTCTATTTTAAGTTTCTTGTTCAAATTATAGTACCTATATGTGTTGAGTACCTATTTTTAATTCTATTATTCTCTTCTTAAGAAACATTAGCCCACCATCCATAAAAAAAAAAACAAATCATTGGTTTTTTTTAACTTTAATTTATAAAAGATATTAAAATTTTGAAAATAGACGTTTCATCTAGATGTGAAAATTCCATTGAGCACATGTCCTTTATATTCAAATCAAGTAAAAATAGCTTAGATTTTAAAATCTTTATAAGAATTCTAAATCTCCCAAAATGTTAGAAATAAAAAAAAAAAAATAGTGTCACCTTGCTTAATGTTGAGAAGTGGGGAGTTGGCTTCCACTACAAAAGTGAAGAACCTCACTCCATTTTAGCATCCTACTTGAACGATCGAGCTAGTTGGATATTACACTTTCTGATGGCTCAAGGCCGATTTGGCTTCTGTCTGCTAGACCCTTTTCTCCTAGTTTCAATTTTTCAGAAGCGTTTAAAGTTAGTGTAACTACCTTTTACTTAATTTCAATTTTTAGAATTAAATGTAAAGTATTTATTCATAGTACGACCTAGCCGGTTTAAATTATTATGAGTAAATTTAAATGATTGTATGCAAAACTAGGCTTAAATTAGTTTAAATTATTAGGAGAAAATTTAAATTAGTTTACCCAAAATTAGGCTTTAACAAGTTTTTCAAGGATTAAATTATTTTAGGCTTAAGATTAAATTATTTTAAGCTTTAACTAATTGAGTCAATTTCCACAGTAGAATTCTAACTATTGATTGTTGGACTCCTTAGGCATAATTGAATTTTAGAGAGCAAATACTAAGCTAGCATCAAGAAGTCGTAGTAGCTTCAACATAAGCAAACCACGTAAGTGACCAATGCACGTACAATTATGCATGAGATTCACATAGTTTATTATCATGGCATAATATATGATGCAAGACAAACATCCATTTATGTATGACATGCATCTATAAATTATGCTTAATAATTCTCAAACATTTTGTAGTACATAGCATAACTTTTATGGCATGGTCTAAGAAGGCTTATAAATCATAGATTATCAATTTCATAACTATACAATATGTCATGGTCTTATGATAACATATCATAATATGGCAAGACATGGCATAACATGACATCACATAGCTTAACATGGTATAACGTAGCATCACATGGCATAACATAACATAGTATCACATCACATAACATAGCATCATATATCATTCATATATATGACACGTGTCAGAGCCACGAGACAAGCAATATCATACATAATAGAATTCATCCAACCAAGTCAATAATAAACCCCCTTACTTGGTTGGCCTAAATCAGAGTCTCTAAATATTGCTAAAGCTAGTTCGACTTCGTCCTTCAAAGTTTGTTTCAACCGAGGTGGACTCACTACATCGCATTAAGACATAATAACGAACTCAACTTACCTAAATTATCAAATAAATTAAAGTTCTAGCTCAAAATAATTTAAATTGAGCAAGTAGGAGTCATACTTACATTCAATGCCTCCCATAAGGTAAAAAATATTTCCATAAGCATGTCAGTCAAAATTGTGTAACCCAATCAATTTCACCAAATATTCAGGTATTTAGAGTTTTACACATTTGCCTCTCTAACTAGAAATGAGCCCAGGAGGTGTGCGAACCGACTGGTTGGTCCATACTCACACGTGTGGGCCGTGTGTAGAGAAATTAATTACACATCCAAGTTGCTCGTTAGGATAGCCACCGTAGAAAAATAAACTGTTATGATAGGTCTCATGCAAGTAACTACGTGTCTTAGTATTTTAACCCCAATAAGGGGTCGCTTAACGAGTATTTCTTAAAATACTAAAGCCAAGTGCTACTCCATTTTTCAGGTAAAGGCAAGGTGCTTCTGTAAGATCGCAATCATGAAACTGTGACAGATGCTTGGATAGTTTCGTATTTAATTTTTAGTAGACCATAGGTTAGTATAGGTTAATTGCATTTCCATTTATCGCCCCATTAAGCATACGTGTGACTGTATGCATGAATATCTATATATTAACTTCAAATGATTAAATGTGTAATTCTCCTTGTAGAGAGTAGGTAGATAAAACAAATTAAGACTAGGGCGAGGGTATCAGTTCAGCTAGACGGTAGCCTAGGATGGAATGTCTCTAGTAGTCCGAGCGAGTAGAAATTTACAAGACAACCAGAGGTGTGGCCCTAGTTATCTTGACTGATTCAGACTCAGGGAGTCAAATTTGAGAAACTTGGAGACTATAATCCATATCAACGTAGTTTTGTTAGGAACTCTATTTTGATATAATGTAAAGATATTGTATATTTTGTTTAAAATTATTTATTTATTATTATTATTTTTTTTTTTTTGTAAAAATCCTGCCTATCGAGTCAACTCTAGTTGCAATTTATGCATCATTTTAGCTCAAAAATGAAGTCATGAAAGTAATGGTATTAGAGCCAAAGGTTTCTCTATGATCCAGCTCGAGGAACGTCTTACCGAGACCAAGTAAGTACACCTCTAAGACTTAGGTCAAGTATTCCCGAGGTTTTGGGTGCATGATTGTAGGGTTATTATTTATGATAAGATTTTAGATAACCTTAAGACCCTAACCATAAGTAAGTAGGGAATTAAAAATGTAAAAAGTTCCTTACAATATTTGGAATATTTTGTTATTATATTTCTAAAAAAAAACCTATAATTTTTAAAAATTAATTCATCACTTTTAGTCCCTTTTTTCCTTTTTTCCTTTTTTTGAGCATTTTGAAATCACTCTGGGCAAGGAATTAAAAATTAAGAAAGTTCCTTAGAAATTGGAAAAACCACCTTACTTTTCCCTTTCCATTTCTTTTCTAAAGGCCTTTAACTCCTTAAGATTACTTGTTAGGGTATAGGTGTGACTTGCTGAATCCCCTTCATTTTTGGGGTGTTACGCCCGTGATTGTCGTGTGTTTTGGAAATCTTAAACGAAACATGGGTCTGGAATGGTAGTCACTGTTGAGTTTTATGTCCTAAAACTCATAGTTTGTAAATAAAAACATATACTATTTTCAATAAAGTTTTATTGATGTTTCAGTAAAAATTGTTATTGAATAAACTGAATGTTACGATCATTAATCTAAATCCAATAAATTAAGAACACTCTGTGATATGATAAGGAATCAATACAAGGGGAATAAGATTCGGATTCCCTTGTTGATCGATTGTCTCAAGGCAAGAACACTTGATTGAGATTTGAATCACTCCACAAGCAAGATTGATCATGTCTAGCTTGAATGATTCTTGTTGATCAAATATCTCAAACACTTGTTTGAGATTCGAATCACTCCACAAGCAAGATTGATCATGTCGAGCTTGAATGATTCTACATGCAACCTAAACTACATAGAATTGCAAATAGCCATTGGCTAAAGAAGAGCACAAATGCTTCTTTTACTATATTTTCCAAGTCTTCCTTACAAATACAACATACATGGCTTTATATAGCCTAAAAAATGAAACTACTAAAGGTATTCCAAAAGTTGTAACATTCCTACTTTATGGCCATAATTAGCCATTATGTAAATGTAACCGAAATTAAATAACAAGTCTTAAAATACAATAACTCTAAATTACTCTAAATTGTAACCCACCCAAAATTTACAACAATCAAACTTCATTCTTCTTCAATGTAGCATGAATTGAAACATCTTTTTGATAATTTTGACAACCTTTTCTTCACATCTTCATTGAAGTATATTGTATGATTGATGTCTCTTGGTTCATATCACTCTGGCTATAGTATGATTACTTGAACTATATGTAGAGACACAAAAGTGGATCAAGTTCAAGTATATAGTCAAAATGATCTATAGTACAGGGATAAGGTTGAGTACCTTATTCTAGGGACACTATAGATGCGGCTCACTTTTGTATATGATATAAACAATGTGATCACTAAATTGTACATGCGGAGACATGTGAGTGGGGGCGTCCTATGCAATGAGTATTGCATAAGATCGGACCATGAAGAAAACCACTCCCACTTTATAATGTCGTTTACTGATGAGACTGATTTTCTTTTCATTCGATGACCTAGGTAACTCGATCTTAATCCTGAGCTAACCATGAACTCCTATTTATTAGGAATTGTCCTTAGATTTGCATGGGTGAGAGTGGCTCGAGTTCGCTGACTCAATAGGCCTCCCATTTAAGGGTAAGACTAGGTGAATGGCTGGGGACGTGGGGTGCAAGATGGAATTCGTTCCTACCCGCTTTTAGGCATAGTAGAGAGGTTGTTTCCTTAAGTACTAACTCCAAGTCTTGAACAAGGGGTCCCACCCTCTCATTGGCCCGAGAGGGATTCGGTTTGGTGGTTGGACCACAAACCAATTGTTCATTAGAGGATCAATGGGACTTAAGGAACAAGAAGTAACTTTAGGGGTAAAACAGTAAATTGACCCAGCTCTAGTTATTAACAACCTGTGAAGGATCGACTTACTAATCATGGTTATATCAAATGGACAGAAATATATCTATAGTGAGGGGAGTGCAACTACTAGGCTATAGTGGAGTGTCCTAGTAGTTAACGAATGTTGGTTAACAAGGTTAATGAGTTTAGCCGGTTAATCTCGGATCGTTGGAGCCCATGATCTGTAGGTCCATTAGGTCCCACTGCTAGCTCATATCGGACTAAACCTTAGAACAGCGTGACGAGTGAGTTTGAAGTGTTCGAATTCAAATTAAGGAATACACGTTAAATATATACGTATACGATATATTTAACCGCATTTTGTTTTAATTATGAATTAAACAAAAAAGAGAGAATTGGAGATATTTAAATAAGATTTAAATATTTTAATTATGAATAGGGATTCATAATCAATATGTACCGAATTAATTGGGATTGACATTTTATTTAATGTTAAATATTACTTGTTTAATTAATCATTTAATATTATTTTGATTTGAAATTAATTATTTAAATTAAATGTTGACTTTCACTTCGGAAAAATTCATATTTGAGTTAGTGGAATATTAAGTGTCAATATATGGTTTAACCAAACTTGCATGTTTTCCACATAATCCCATAAATTTGAGTGGAATTGTGAGTGAAAATTTGGTTTAACCAAACATGCATGTTTGCCAAATAAACCCCACAAATTTGAGTGTCAAAATTTGGTAATCTCACATTTGTATGGACATGCAAATTTGACTCTATAAATAGAGTGATAAGGTACATGGAAAGTAAAAACTTTGAGAAAATCTCTCAAAACTCTCTCGTTCTAAGGCCAGAGAATAGTAGGTTAGACACTAGTGGTGGTTCGAGATCGGTTCGTGAAGAAAAAGGAATTTGAACTACAAAATGTTAGTACTCAAACTCATTGAGTTTTAATGCCTTTGAACATGCTAGATAATTTACTATAATTTATGTACAAAAGAGTACCTAAGATCCAAATTGTTAGTACTACAAAAGGTTATAGTAAACTATTGAAGGCCAATTGTTAGTACTACAAAAGGTTATAGTACAAAAGACTGTTAAAGGCTCTCCTTCCTTATAATTGAGAATGGTCACTTTTTAAGGCGAGATTGGAGAGATAAACAAGTGAAGGCATTAAAAGTTGATGCAAAAGTAAACAACAAAATCACATAGAGACAATTCATAGCATTCATTTTTTTTATTTCGTAAAATCTATAACAACCCTAGATTCTTATTTAACCTAAAGTCGCTACTATATACATATCATAAAATATTTTATGGGAAAAGACTTCATTCAAAACTTTATCATAAAACATTTTTGTGGACTTACATGTTTTCTAGAAGGTCTTTAAAATAAAATACCAAAAATTGAAATGACATATAGTAAGACTGCCCTATACTAACCTATATGCAACAAAATTAAATGCATACTAACCTACACTAACTAACGTGTAGTCCACGAAATTAAAATTTTGCAAACTCTCCAATGCATGTGTCATGCCTCCTGAATTGGGATTTCATCGTCAGGCGTATAGGGGAGTCTTGCCTTTACCTGAAAAAATAAGAGTAGCACATGACTTGAGTATTTTGATAAATACTCAGTTAGTCACCTTGCTATTGGGGTTAGATGCAAGCACATACAATCATGAGTGGGACCTATCATATTAGTCTATATTTCATAGGCAGCTAGACTAAGCGGGGTCAATTTGATGTGTATTTACTACTCTACACACTGTCTACACGTACGAGTATGGACCCATCAGTCGGCTCGCACACCTCTTGGGCCCCTTTCTTGTTAGGTGAGCATTATCTAGGAGCTATTGATGTCGGGCACCCATTAGGAATAGCGACCTTCGTAGCCTTATAACAAATATAATTGTCATTTCCTTGTCTTGTAGTGTACGCATTCATACCATTGTAAAAGATGAAGGGTTATCCCCCGATGCATGAACAAACAGGTCCCAACATTTTTCCTTTCAATATGCTCTATAACAACCCCTCTAGCATTTTACTTTATATCATATCATTCTATCATAACTTTTCATGTGTATATCGGGTTTGTTCATTATTTCAATTCATCACGTTGCTTGTCAATCCTATCATATCATATATCTCATAATGTCAAACATATGTCATATCATAAATATCATACAACATTGTTTAGAATCATCCAATCACAGAACATCATACATCGTAAATCATCATCATACAATATAGTCACACATCATAAATATAAAGAATAAATGACACATGCAAGGGACACTAGGCACGTGTCGTCGTCATACATTAAACAAGTCATTCAACCTATCCGATAGTAAGACCACTTACTTGGTTGGCCTTAGCGCCGGCGTTCTCCCTAAATTCGAGTACGTTTGCTTTTCATCCTTCGAAATTTCTCTTGGCATTATTAGTTGTGGTTTCCTATTAGAATGTCCATCTTGTTTCGTTAGAAACTATAATTTCTTAACTCTATTTAACATAAATTGAGAAAGTGAACCTTATACTGAATTTAATTTCCATAAACTAGGTCAATTTTAGCTTTAGGATAGTTGGAACGGTAAAAATTTGGCAAAATACCCTTTAGCGAGCCGAAGAGCTGGATTCTAAGCTGCGAAGCCGAGCCTAGCCGTCTGAGTTGCGTAAGCCGAAGAAATTTTTGGCTGCAGGAGCGACATGTGGCGCCATGAGGTGTGAACGCGTGTTTTCCGGCGATCGTGTTTTTTTTTTTTCTGACCTTTACATAATCTATTTTTGTTTCATTCTCGAGAATTGTGTATAACTTTCAAATTTATTTCATTTTTGTGCTTGAAAGTTTTGTATAAAATCTAGACTTTACATAGAAATTATAGCCTATTTATCAACTTGGTGATTAAGGCTGACGTAAATATTTTATTCTTCAATAACAACTTTAATATTTTATTGAGATGTACTCATTTATATATTAAATGTTTCCATATATTTTAGAACTTAAATGATCAACAGACATTTTGTAACGGTACTACTATACAAGCACACAACTTAAGTAGAAAAGAAAAGATTTGATGCGAAGGCGATGGATTTGTCTAAGGACTCCAAGGATGAATGAGCTCAAAAACAGTTGTTTTGCTATTATATAAAGAAAAACCCTTTTCATCTGCACGCCAAATGCAATGGGAATAGTTGCATCGTTCTTCAAGCCAAATTTCCTTCTCTGGCCAAAAAACCTCGAACGAAAGCTTTCCATAATTGCTGTTAAAGTTGCACCAAAACAATGTTGTCTGCAAAACATTCTCTTTGAATTTCCAATTGTATTCCTGTTTGAACTGAAGAATATGCTCCCCTATATTACAAAGTTATGTCAGGTGGGCACAAATTCAATTGAAAGAATGAAAAAAAAAAATAGAACTATAAGAGCTATAAGAGCCTATACAATTACATAGTCGTACAATTAAATAAAAATTCTTAAATACCAATTTGTGTGTAAATCAACTAGTTGAGACCATATACGCATCTATGAAGAGGTTAAGTATTATTCAACCTCTCCGCACCACATATTTATTACAAAATAAAATAAAATAAATAACCCCAACCTAAAAGAACTTGTAATTAAATCCTTGAAATTGAGATAGAAAATAAACATTGATCTAGATTTTTTTTTATTTTTTATTTGGGATATTATACTTTTCAAATTTGTGGAGTTTTGAAATTCCACCACAATGGTGAAAAAAAAATTAAAAAAATAACTATCGAATCCATACATTTAGATATACATAAAATAATATGGTCACGTTGAATATTTGTCATAGTGCAACACCCTTATTTACCTAAATCGTCGTTTTTCGATTTGCAATGGGCCAGTAAAGGTACGTCTTGATAATTAAGAATCGTCACTTTCTATTGAGAATGTGGATATTGCATTGCAAAATAAGTGAAAACGTTAGAAGTTGATGCAAAAGTAAACAACAAAATCATATATAGATTATTCATAGCCTTCATTTTTTATCAACTTAGAATTTGTCCGTGTTTCATTTGGATTGTTTTGAACCATATATATATACATATACTTATGATGACACAAAAAGAAAGATACCTTTTTAACAACTTTTAAAGATAGCTTTTTTTTTTTTTTATGTAAAAAGCTATTAAAAGAAAAACTAAAAAAATTGAAAGTTTATTAAGAGTGTTTATTTGTTAGGTTAAGCTTTATCTAGCAAGGAATTACACCCCTCCCCAAACTTAGGTTACTCTTTTTTCTCTCCCAACTGACAATCATATACTTTTCCTAACTCCATTGGGATGTCTCCTTCTCATGTTTCATTGTAGTGCTCCAAATTTTTGAATAAAATGGAGACTTGTATATTCATTTTGAACTCAGTATTTTATTTTTCGATAACAATTTGGATATTTCATTACCATACATGCACTATTTAGTTAAAAGTCTCGGTATAATTGAGAACTCAAACTTTTAATAGATAAGTATTGTAGTAAGCACACAACTTCTAAAGAAAGGAAAAGATATTATGTGGAGTGGAGGAAAGGTTATGGTTTGGTCTAAGAACTCCATGGATGAATGAGATGGAATAACTTTGTTTTATTATTATAAAAAGCAAAACCCTTCTCATCAACATCCCAAATGCAGTGTCAATAGTTGTATTGTTCTTAAAACCAAACTTCATTATCCGGCGAAAACACCTCGAATAAAGATGTGAAAGATTGCTACTAAACTTGCACCAAAACGTTGTAGCCTACGAAAAACTCAACCTGAAATTCAAATGGTATTTGTAACGTTCACAAAAAAAAAAAAAAAAAAAAAAAAAAAAAAAAAAAAAATT
>NW_019268555.1:183314-208211 GCF_002738365.1 Cucurbita moschata | reverse complement strand
AAAAAAAAAAAAAAAAAAAAAAAAAAAAAAAAAAAAAAAAAAAAAAAAAAAAAAAAAAAGGAAAATCCAGTTGCCAAAAAGACTCGTGAAATCCTCTCGGAAAAAACCTAGACCTCTCCTCCTTGTTTCTCTGAGTAGTTCTAGAGAGAAATCTTTTTGCTCCATGTGCGAGATTTAACATTTTCCTGTCTTCTAAATTATTCTTCTTAAAACCCTAGTTCTTTCTCTTTTTCTCATTTCATATATATATATATATATATACTTTTTCATTTCCTTGCATGTCTATCCAGGCAAGTGGCAAAATTACCTTTTTCTGGTTGACTTTGACCCAAATTTTCTATTTAATTATTCTTTTCTATGCTCCATTTTTTTTTCCTTTGCACCCGTTTGAAAATCATGCTCTAAAACCTTAAAAGAAAAAAAAAATAATAATATAGGATAGGAGAAAATTAATTATTTTTAAGTAGAGTTTGTGGTTGTTGGATGGGTTTACCAATTACCACCTTTGGATGATGAGTAGGCTAGTATTCACTGTGCCAATGTGATAGAGAGAAATCGTTAAGGTTGCACGTTAACTTCATATATCGATTACCGCTGCGTAGGTTAAGCTAGCTAGCTACCTAAGACTATACACAACAAGAATAATGCCCCACTTCCCAATTTTTTCATGTTTTTTTTTGGATATTATTTTTTATTTAATTTTAGTGTTAGCTTGTATGAAGACCGTAAAACTACAAACTTTTAATAAGATATATGAAAGTTGTAGGATTTTTTTTCAAACATCATATTTTAAGTTTCTTGTTTTCAATTTTCAAGCTTGTTGTGTTGGCGTAGGCTTCCAAAATATTAGAATTAAAAAAAATGGATAGTCCCACCTTACTTAATGGTGAGAACTGGGGGTTGGCCTCCACAATAAGAGGGAGGTCCCTCACTCCATTTTAACATCCCACTTGAATGATCGAACAAGTTGGATATTACACTTTTTGACGGCTCAAGGTCAACATTTAGGCTGATCTGGCTTCTGTCTGCTACGTTCGGACCCTTTTCTCCTAGTTTCAATTTTCAGAAGCGTTTAAAGCTAGTGTAACTATCTTTTAGCTAATTTAAATTTTTTAGAGTTAAATATATGATTTGCATACAAACTTCATTTAAAATGCAAGGTTCTCTTCTGCTCATCAAAAATTGGTATCCCTAATTATATACAAAAAAAAATTAATAATAATAATAATAATAATAATCATAATAATTTACATAGTATTTCAATTATATGCAAAAATAATAATAATAATAATTTATTTTAGATTTCATTAAAGTTTTAGGATGCATGCGACAACCCACTTGAATGTACGTTTGTTCTAGAAGAACAATATATAAAATAAAATTTTTTAAAATAACTATATTTAAAAATGATAATATTATATTTATTTTTAAATTTAAGATGGGTGTCTATCTGATTAATTATTTTTAAAAAAAATACATTTAAGGTTGTTTCACAAAAATCAAATAAAAAAAAACTTCCAAAATTTAATACTAAAATTGTAATTTAACTTCAAAAATAATATAAAATGTAAAATATTAAGTAATTTTAATCAAAATAAGATTCTATAATAAATAGTAATTAATATTATTATTTTTTTCCGTAATTTATTGTGAGACCAATAAGTCAAGAAATCAACCTTTGACTAAACAAACTTCAACAGTACAGACAAAAGAGAATGTTCTATTTCCAGACGACCAATATCACCCTCGTGGGCTTGATTCCCATAAGGTGAAATACCCAAAATACCCTCCAAAGTATACTTCCAAATCAGTCCATGTTTTCTGAAGTATTTACAACCAAAACCACAAACTTCAGTCCCTGTTTGAATCACATCGCGACTGAAGCAAATACATAATTTTTCTGTATCTTTCTTCCATGCATGATCAACATGAATGAAGGATTCCGAGTCTTCCGCCTCCCGTGGCTGCACGGGCCACAATGACCGGTCCATTGGACTTATGGTTCGGGTTCGTACAATCATTAACCTTACATATTTTGTTCTCGATCTCACCCCACAAACTTCTTTAAATTATCAAAGCACGTATTTGATATCGTTGCCCATATATCAACAAATTAGCCTTAAGAATGGATTGAAATAATAGAATAAGATTTTTTTTTTAGCTCTTTTTCCAGGTTAATTCCATCATTGTGCCTAAATTTTGGAAATCATCAAATATCTCTTGAATTAATTATATTATTTCACAATTTAAATAAAAATAATTAATAATTAATGTCGAATTTTACCTTAAAATGGAAAATTACTAAAATAGAATATAATTCTGCATAATATTAATAAATGCTTTCCAAATTTTATAAATAAAACAAACTTAATGTCACATAAAAAATGTTACCAGGAAAGTAATAATTCATAGGCCCAAAAAAGCTCAACCAATTTTGGTGCAATCAGTGGATTTAAACGATACCGTCATATTGTCAATATCATACCCAACCAAGAAATTTGCCATCATACTGTTACCGATGAGTGCACTGTCGTCGTCAACGCCCATCGCGGCGAAGCAAAAGGACCCATCTGGCATCTGATTGAACGTCTGAACCGTACTCAATGGCAAATCCACACCGCCGTCGAAGTGCAGAGTCATCACCAAATCCCCCAAATTATCTTTGTAGCAAAGAGTATCGCCAATGGGCTCCGACGGGATCTGCCGTCGAACTTCGGCAGTCAATCGTTCGTACAATTCTTTGGGGAGGAGAGTCGGGGGCGTGCCGGTATCGAGAACTGCGTTCCCCTTGGCTGGAGGTCCCGACGTACTATACGGAACGAGGGTATTTCCGACAGAGATTCCCGTGAGGGTGAGAGAGTAATATGTCGGGTCGGATATTTGAACGAGTTGGGCTGTGATGACTCCGGGTCCTTTAACTTCAGAACCCGTCCCGATAGAGATGCTGCTTGAGATTGTCGGATCGGTGTTGGTTGGCATCAGACAAAGGGAGAACTTTCTGCCGCCGACTGATGGACCTATCTGTGAATATGAATTTACATTGGCGGTAAGGTTTTGAACTTTTTAGTTATTTGAATAAGAATATAATTAACTGTTCGTTTCAATATTTAATACGAATTAATAACTGAGGTTAAATTGTGTTAAATTGATATATTTGTAAAAGTTAAGAGATTAAATAATACAATTATATAAATACAATATTTTATTTTTATATCCACCATTTTCACGAATAATGTTTTTATAAAAAATAATAATAATTTGAAAGTGATAATATATATATATACCTGAGAAACGAAGGAAATCGCTCCTCTTCCAAATCCGATCAATCCCATTTCATTTGCATTAAACGTTCCAGTATTATTATGTCCGCAACCAAATACCACCCCTGGAAACGGCGTCATTGCTCCAGAACTCGAAGTTACAGCCATTTGTTCAGTCGCCAATTCTCCCTGCGTCAATCCGCTTCCATACCCATAGTTGTACTTACACGTGTCGGTGCTAGAGCACGCCGCACCGGACCCCGTCAAATGGCACTGTGGCGACTTGCAAGAAAGGGTTTGAAAGGTTGACGACTTCGAAGGATTGTATATCGGATTCGTTTGCCGGTAACAATTCGCACATGGAAGACACTGAGTCCAAAATAAATCGCTGCCAGTGTCGAAGATTGCATGCACCTCCGTCGGCGGCATTCCGACGGCAATTTTCATTATAAATTGGCTGGCTTCCGGCCAAATTTGTGATTGGGCTGCCATGGGTGAAACATTGCCGGGTGAGAGACGGCGTCGGATGAGTTCCAGCTTGAGACCACCGCCTTTGTCGGCGGTGGACTCGACGATAGAAAGTAGTGCGAGAAGGAGAAATATGGAAGGCGGCATGGGAGATGAAGAAATAATTGCATAGATTTTAAATTTCTTTGTTTTATTTATACCCGATAGAGATAATGACGTGGCAATTGAAATTATTACCTAGAAGTAAACTAGGTAACGTTGACTATTTTTAATATAAAAATAGAATGTTATTTTAAGTATTTTGTTATTTCTTTCTATTTACTCAGATTCTATTAAATTTTCATATTTTCGACCATTTATTGCCATTTCCACACACAATATATATATATATATATATATATATATATATTATTAAATTTAGTTTTATCTAAATGAGGTAAAGAAAAATGTTTAATTATAAGTATATTTATCTTTCTATCTTAATAATTATGTTCGAATAAATGAATTAAATAAAATTATATAAACTTTTAAAATTAACTTATAACGGTAATTAATTAATTATTCTTTATTATTACTAATTATAACTCTAATTTTATAAAGGAAAATACTTTAATGGACTGTCCAAATAAACGTAAAATAAGAGAATAGAATATGGAATGGCATACGTTATTGGGAAAACGTTTTAAAATTGTAATAAATAATAATGAATTAAATTTAAGAAAAAACAGTATTTGATTATTTAATTTAATTTAACTAATTAAATAAATTTAGGGTATTGCTCGATAGTTGATTAGCAATGTATAATCAACTACATTTATTAATTATAAATTAAATTTTAATCTAAATAATGTAAAGAAAAATATTTAATAATCAGAATTTGTTTAATAATTATCTTAGAATAAATGAATTAAATAAAACTATATAAACTTTTAAATTTAACGTATATATGGTAATTAATAATTAATGTTTATTATTATTAATTATAACTTTAATTCTACAAAGGAAAATATTTTAATAAACCGTCCACACAAAAAACCTAAAATAAAACAACGGGTATTTTAATAGTCAACTTAGTACTATTGGAAAAAATTCCAAAATTGTGATGAATAATATATTTTTAACTTTTAGATTAAGTTTATTCAATATGATAAGAATAAAAATACGTGTATTTCTCAAATTTACTTAATTTAATTGATTTAATATACTTTCTTTTTTTAAGAACGGAGGTTAAAATTTTCATGTTCCACCTTCTTTGTCGTGAAGACCTACTCTTTTTTTCATACGAGATCAAATTAAATAGATCCAAGTGGTTGTGAGTTGGGTTGAGTTTTCAATAGGGACGAGTATATGCCAATTATTATGGAACATTTTTATTTTTATTTTATTGAGAGTATGTGTTCAATTAAAATTTTCATTCCCTAGTTATTGTGTTCTTGCTCAAATCAACATATATTTTATAGTGTCGTGTCAGGATATAGGCGCACAATAAACGTGCATTTGAATAAGAATTTTTGCTTTTCTTTGTTATGCTGTGTGTTACAACAACAAAGGCATGATTACTACCAATTTTATATATAGTTTATAATTTATGTACCACTATGACATGAGTTAATATAATTGGGGACTTTTTTTTTTTTTTGTTTGAACGCCGTACTTTTAAATTTTAAAATTATAAAATTTTCAACCATAAATCTTATAATTATTTTATTATTTTATTTTTTTATTTTTTTATTTTGTTTTTGTACTTTCTTAGTCTCCCTGTGGAATAAATTTACTGAAAATTATTATTATTAATTTATCAATTTTATTTTTTAAATATTAGTAAGGACTTATTTTAAGTTAATTTGAACTAGTACATGGTTAGGGTTGAGGAATTTTTTTGACCCGGTGGATTAGATTAGTAACCTAACCCAACCCAAAAATTTTCACAACCCAATTCAACCCAACCCAACCATTATTAGGATATAATCTTGGATAAAATATAATTAAAAGTTCACAAACCAACACAAATCAACGTATAATTATTCACAAGAAGGAAAAAACAAATTCAATCAATAACCACGAGCAAAAATAACAAAATAATAAAAAGAATTAATAATATAAAAGAAATTAAAACAAAATAATAAAAAGAATTAATAATACAAAAGAAATTAAAACAAAATAATAAAAAGAATAAAAAAGAATAAAAAAACAAAAAAGAATTAATAATATAAAAGAAATTAAAACAAAATAATAAAAAAAATAATAAAAATTAAAAATAATAAAAAAAAATAAAAACAATTAATAATATAAAAGAAATTAAAACAAAATAATAAAAAGAATTAATAATTAGAAATTAAAAATAATAAAAAAGAAATTAAAAATAATAAAAAGAATTAATAATATAAAAGAAATTAAAACAAAATAAAAAAATTAAAAATAATAAAAAAAACAGAATAATAAAAAGAATTAATAATATAAAAGAAATTAAAACAAAATAATAAAAAGAATTAATAATATAAAATAATAAAAAGAATTAATAATATAAAAGAAATTAAAACAAAATAATAAAAAGAATTAATAATATAAAAGAAATTAAAACAAAATAATAAAAAGAATTAATAATATAAAAGAAATTAAAACAAAATATTAAAAAGAATTAATAATATAAAAGAAATTAAAACAAAATAATAAAAAGAATTAATAATAGAAAAGAAATTAAAACAAAATAATAAAAAAGAATTAATAATATAAAAGAAATTAAAACAAAATAAAAAAATTAAAAATAAAAAAAAACAGAATAATAAAAACAATTAATAATATAAAAGAAATTAAAACAAAATAATAAAAAGAATTAATAATATAAAAGAAATTAAAACAAAATAATAAAAAAAAATTAATAATATAAAGGAAATTAAAACAAAATAATAAAAAGAATTAATAATTAGAAATTAAAAATAATAAAAAAGAAATTAAAAATAATAAAAAACAAAATAATAAAAAGAATTAATAATATAAAAGAAATTAAAACAAAATAATAAAAAGAATTAATAATATAAAAGAAATTAAAACAAAATAAAAAAATTAAAAATAATAAAAAAAAACAGAATAATAAAAACAATTAATAATATAAAAGAAATTAAAACAAAATAATAAAAAGAAATTAAAACAAAATAATAAAAAAAATTAATAATATAAAGGAAATTAAAACAAAATAATAAAAAAATTAATAATATAAAGGAAATTAAAACAAAATAATAAAAAGAATTAATAATTAGAAATTAAAAATAATAAAAAACAAAATAATAAAAAGAATTAATAATATAAAAGAAATTAAAACAAAATAATAAAAAGAATTAATAATATAAAAGAAATTAAAACAAAATAATAAAAAGAATTAATAATATAAAAGAAATTAAAACAAAATAATAAAAAGAATTAATAATATAAAAGAAATTAAAACAAAATAATAAAAAAATTAATAATATAAAAGAAATTAAAACAAAATAATAAAAAGAATTAATAATATAAAAGAAACTAAAACAAAATAATATAATATAAAAAAAATTAAAACAAAATAATAAAAAGAATTAATAATATAAAAGAAACTATTAGAAAGAAATTAAAAGAAAATAATAGAAACAATTAATAATATAAAAGAAACTAAAACAAAATAATGTTTGAAAAATAATATTTGATTGGCTCAGAGGTGAGAGATTCAACTTAGGATAAATTACCACTTTGGCATATCAACCAATAAAGTAAGTCTCTTAGTATACTTATATATTTCTATTTGGCTCGGGTTCATCCGAGGGTTTTCCCAATGAACCCAAAAACCGAATCAAGTCAGTTCGAGTTCAAAAAAATGAACCCAAACTAACCTGAAAGGCTAATCCAACCCAACTCAATCCAACCAAATTCTTATAGTTCGGGTTGGGTTGGTCCGAGTTGTTGGGTTGAATGTACACCCCTTTGAACAAAATACTAATTACTTAATTAAAGTGTTGGAAATTTATTGTGTTTTGTAGCCCAGTCTTTCGGCTGAGTACTTAGTTTGGGTCTTCGATCTCTCACCATTTTCTTCTTCTTTTTAAAGACTTTCATTATTCTGTTACAGGTTGGATTCCTAGGCTCTACTATTTAAATTTTTATTTCATAAAACAATAATCCTTAAAAGTTTCAAATTGTTAATGACTATTAAAAATTTCATTATTATTCTATGACATTTTAAAAATAAGGTTTAAAGGTTTAGAAATAATTTATGAGAGGAAGGTAAGAAAAAGAAAAAATAAAACGACCGTAAATAGACGTCGGCCACGTTGTCCAATAAAAAATGAAAAGGAAAGTTCCGTACATGAGATGAGGACGAAGGAGAGCTTTTGTCGGCTTTTGGCGGGTATGATACGACACCGTATGGGCGAACTATAAAAAAGGATTTGCTACTCCACGATTAGAATCAAGAATGAAAAGCAATTAATGGATGTTTTTCTTTTTCATTCGCGATCGCTGGCTTGGGAAAACGAATCATAAACCAGATCTGGACTAGCGATTCTGCGATCTAAGTAATACCTACGCCCAAGGCTTCATGCGTTTCAAGCAGCGTAGTCTAAGTCATAAGAATGATGTACCATGGGAGCTCTTCGGAGGTTCATGATTCACAGCTAGGGTAACTTGCTCTTTTCTTGCTCCATCGTGGCCATAGGTTAATCTCCATGATAGATCATAAAGATCACGTGATCGATGCATGCATGAACATGACATAGACCATAAAGGTGACGTGATCTGGCATAGACCATATAGGTCGCGTGATCGGTGCATACATGAACATGACATCCTGCAAATCATCATGGCGCAGGGCATCTCATCTAGGTGAGGGAAATGAGGCCAAACATGACATTCTGCAAATGAAACACGGTGCAGGGCATCCCACCTAGAAGAGGAAACAAGGCCTCCTTAGAAAGCACCGCGTGGTGGGAGGTATGGGCCACAATGAGACATGTTTATAGTATTATCCAGCATTCTTGAATTTTCGCGTCAAAGAACTTTGGTCCCTCATCTTTGGGTGGTACCTAGTATTCTTCTTGTCTTGGTAGTTGTAAAGCTTGTTCTTGATTCTTAATATAGTAAGTTTCTAAGGTTCTTATTTTCTTGAGCATAAGTCGTAACATGCCTTCGTAATCATATGAACCCATCGTAATAATTATTCTAGAAGGTTATATAGTCATAATGGATTCCTTAGAGGGTTCTTGAAGGGCCTTGAATCTTTAGGCGTTTCCTTTAGGCGTTTCTTATGTTCCATCTTGGTTTAGGTTCCAAACTTGCTCCAATCATTTTGTACTTATCCTCATGTCATATAGAATAAGCCTTAAAGAGAATAGTTGGTAATTTGGAGTATGTCTACGACTTGAGCTTGGATATGACTTCTTGTTTCGTTTTCAGGAACTAAGCCTTAGGAGTTATCATGTCATACATCATGTTTTAGCCCTGAAAAACTCTTCCAAAGTAACCCTTAATTTTCTCCACATGAGTGTATAGATGGCATCATCATAAGTGTGACATCCTACTACCAAATATTGATGCAGGGCATCTCATTTAGGTGGACAATAATAAGTCCATGGCATCTTGCTCATGGTACATATAGCATAGCATCCCACCTAAAGAGGACTAGGGGTCTCGTTGTACCCTTCGTAATGGGAGATAATGGTTACTCCGGGCATGGATCCTAGCAACTTGTTAAGCATGTCATTTGTATTAGCCTAGGTGTTTCCTTGTATTTTTGGAGATTCTAAGTTTATGCATAACGTCTTGGATCAAGCATGGAACTTACAAGCTCTTCTTAGGAATAGCCCCAATGTGATCTCGTGCACATAGAATCTTATTAGCGACCAAGGGTACTTGTGGGAAATCTCTTATTTCATGGATACCTCGTTAATGATCCTAGGAGGTAAAGTCATATGGATCGTGATGTATGTTTTTCCCCATATCTTGGTTTCACTACCTAACGTTTCCCAATAGCTCCCAAACTTCATTACCTTATAAACCTCCTGAGATAAGGATTCATAAAACATTTCATAATGTTGGGAGGTCATTTAGGGCTTAACCCGTAGGTAGTCTTCCTTAGGGGCATTATGGTCATTTTACCCCAAAATTTTTGGTTTTGCTACTTAACGAGTTCCAATTGCTTTTGAACTTCACATCTTTAAAAACCATAAAATAAGGTCTACTACGGGTTTCATAGTATTTGGGGTCATCTAGGTCATGAACCGTAGGTAGATATCCTTACGGGCATTATGGTCATTTTGCCCCATTTCTTGTTTACCTACTTATCCTTATCCAATGATCACCAAATTTCACATATAACCTCAACATGCTATAGTATTCTCATAATTAAAATTTCATAGCGAAAAGAGTTCATTAATAGACCATTTTAACGTTACTTAAATCCCAAACAATTTGGTTGGTTTAGGGCCTTAACTCACGATTCTTTGAGTTTTTCTTTCATGTATCCTTAGTTCATGCTTGGTTTAGGGTTCATATGAAAATCCAAGCGATTCCTACGAGTAATTCTTAACAAAAAGTCCAAGGTGGCTACTTACCTTGTTGTTGACGTTCGGGACCTCTGTTCTTGAGCTTCGTGTATCCGAATTACTTCAAATTTCCTTCCATAGACTCCTTATTGTGTCTAGTTTCTGGAACCATAAATTTTTTCATGAGAACCAATCTAGAAGGGAATTAAATTTGAGAAAAACTGAAAGAAGGTCAGATTTTGGGCTGACTTGGCCGATTCAACTGAACCGGCCACGTCATGCCTTCTTCCTCTGGACGGGAAGAAGACACGCGCGTCCTTTGAGCCGCCGTCTAAAAACGACCTTCCATAGCTCTGATCTCATCGTTTCTTCCCTCGATTTCTTCATGAAACTTAAAGATGGTGTTACAAGGAAGAGCTTGGGATTGATTTCATACCTTCTCATGGATGGTAGCCTAAGATATTGGCCTCCAAAGTTCGTCCAAAATCATTTTTCTCGCCGGAGCAAAAACAGGGGATTCATTATTGGACAGCCGACTCTTGGGAATTTTCAAGGCTCGATTTCTTCATGGAACCTCTTCCATTTCCTTTCCTCAAGCTATAGGAATTGGTTTGAAGGAACGTCTTTGAGTGTGGGACCTTAATTTATAGAAATTGTTCTTGGTATTCAACTCACCCGAAACACCAGATTTTCGATCTCTTGGATAGGTTGTTATACGACGTTTCAATTCTCGATTCCTTCATCAAAGTTACTCAACTTGACCCTCGGAAGCTTAAGGAATCCTTAATTTGAAGGAAAAGAGACCATAGATTGGAATTCGACTCGTACCCCCAATTTGAGTCCGAAACAGATTTCCTTCAATTGAGCATGCTCCCGAGGTTATTTCTCTTCGTGGTCTTCTATGAAAACATTCCTTAGAGGTACAAAAACCTATTGAGGTTGTTCTTGCTTGACCAATCATCGTGTATCCTTGTATTGAATTTTCAAGTTTTCCTTGAAACTCTTCAATGGCGGATTGAATTGGGGGAATGGTTTTTGGGTACTTTAAGCACTCCATTCCTTCATAGGACTTGTGGGTAATTTAGTTTAGAAACTATAGGAATAAGTTTGAGGAAAAAGGGTGGAAAATTGCTCTCGAATTTGGAAGAAACTCGAGAGTAGGAGACCCACAATCTAAACGCTCATAACTCTCGAACGGGTGCTCGACCTTGCTCGATTCTTGTTCCATATTGTTTCTCCTACTTCAGACTTTATAGGAGGAGCTTAAACCGACATTGAGAGCTCCAGAATCGTCGTGATTGCGAGATTGAATGTTCTGAATAATTCGTTAGAAATATCTGCTTCGATTAGAGCCTTACCAACTTTAGTTTTGAATACCAGCCATTGAAACATTTGGAACATCGTAATTCTTGCATCTGAATACAAGTTGGAATATTTGGTTACCATATCACTACGGATTATGCAGAAATGGAACTGGACGTATTACTTCAAAAATTTTGCACCCAGTTTTTCTACTCCACCTTGGCACGAAGCTTACTTTTTCTACTCCACAAAAAGGATGCCTCATTCCTTAGCATGTGCATAACACAAAACACCTGGTGTTTACTCTGACACTTAACGTATCAAAAAGTTGCTTCTATCGCTTCCAACTAAGCTTTAGTGCCCGGTGATTTTTCACTTCATCAGTCGAAGGATGGGGGCCTGTATAGCACTAAAGACAATAGGACCTATACGGACTAACTTCCTATGATTTCCGGAATGAGTTGGCTAAATTGACTCTCCAGTGTTGTTCTAATTACACTCTGTAGGAACTCAATGAGTAGAGTCGCTGTAGGTTGCACTAGTGGCACCTTTAATGTAGGCACGAGTGCCCGAGTCTCTACCTCTTGAGGTTTGTTCGGCTTAATCTCGGAATTATACATTGTTGTTTCTCTTCACACTTCGTGATTTTTGGCTATTCAGATGGCAAGTTTCTCTTTAAAGCCATAAAAAACATTGGTTAAAACTTTGGTTAAATTTACGAGGGTGGTTAGAGATCAATAGAATAATTTTTCTACATGTTTATTCCAATATTTTAATCATTTTACAATAAAAATATAAAAATCATAGGAAATTAAACATCAAATTTATTGTTTCAAAAATTTATAATACAAAACTCCGTCAAAAATGGCAAAAATTGGTAAAATGCATGCTAGAAGAAAAACTAAGCACACCATCAAGAATGCCTCTGGTTTGGAAACCAAGCTTAAAATCAAACCTAAGCCTGAACAAGCTGTCCCTCCGAATCCCAGGTTTGTGACCGGAGGAAACACTCAACCCAAATTCCAACTTGCTGCTTACTAGATTCGACCCGAGTTCCATCCTACATGCCTACCTGACTCCTACCAGTATCGACTTTGCTCTGCGCCTTCTATTTGACGCTTTCAACTCAGGATACCGGTTTTTAACCCCGTTTGACATTTTTAGTCCCAATCTTACAATTGCTTACCCTCTTGAAGTCGATGTTGATATTTCCAAAAGGTTTTGAGATGAGTACGACCATTGTTTCAAAAAACTAAAATATTATAAGAATAATTATAGGTTTACTTAGGCATTCTAGCTAAACTAGGTTGCTTGATTTGTGCTAATTTGGTGTCGTGAACTCGCATAGGTTTACTTGGATTTAGGGACTTGAACTTAGCTACCTTGGTAAGTGACTTCACTACTGTTTTGGTTCGATAAATTGTTTGAAGTACGAGTGGCGGGTGCCCTATGACCCTTGCATGTATCGTCCCTTGTGATTTCTATATTTCCATATTTGCATATTGATTTCGATATTTGGTAAGAGGTTTGGGGTCATGTAGGCTTCGCGTTTCTCTGGTTGGACTCGTCGTCATTGTTGTTTCGGATTCCTCTCTCTCTCTTTAATTTTCTCTATGTTTTCCCTTTTACATGTCTCTAGAGCATCTGACAGGAGATGGGGAGAAGTGTGGAGTTATTTTTGGTGAGTCGTAAGGATCGGGAAGGCATGGGTGTGTGCGAGAATTTTGGAATCTCATTGGAATTCTCGTAGGTTTTCTGTCGACCGAGCCAAATGTGTATATAGGTAAGGATCTCATTTGATAATTTAGGTAAGTTTAGTTCGTTATTATGACTTAATGTGATGTAGTGAGTCCACCTAGGCTGGAATGAACTTTGAAGGACGAAGTCAAACTAGCTTTAGCAATATTTAGAGACTCTGGTTTAGGCTAACCAAATAAGTGGATTTATTATCGACTTGGTTGGATAAATTGTATTATGTATGATATTGCGTGTCTTGTGGCTCTGACACATGTCATATATATGAATGATACATGATGCAATGTTATGTTATATGATACTATGTTATGTTATGCCATGTTATGCTATGTTATACCAGGTTAAGTTATGACATATGATACATGATGCTATGTTATGTTATATGATACTATGTTATGTTATGCCATGTTATGCTATGTTATGTTATATGATACTATGTTATGTTATGCCATGTTATGCTATGTTATACCATGTTAAGCTATGTGATGCCATGTTATGCTATGTGATGCAACAGTAAGATATGTTATGCCATGTCTTGTCATGTTATGTTATGATATGTTATCATGCCATGTATAAAGTTGTTATGAAATTGATAATCTATGATTTATAAGCCTTCTTAGACCATGCCATAAAAGCTGTGCTATGTATTACAAAATGTATGAGAATTATTAAGCATAATTTACATACTTATGTCATACATAAATGGATGTTTGTGCCATGATAATAAACTATGTGAATCTCATGCATAATTGTGTGACACGTACATTGGTCACTTACGTGGTTTGCTTAGGTTGAAGCTACTACGACTCCTTGATGCTAGCTTAGCATTGCTCTCTGAAATTCAATTCTGCCTACGGAGTTCAACAATCATCCCTTAGAATTCTACTATGTAAATTGACTCAACTAGTTAAGCCTAATTTTGCTTAAACTTACTCTTAATAATTTAAACTACTTAATCTTACTATGCATAAATATTTTACATTTGACTCTAAAAACTTAAATTAGCTAAAAGGTAGTCACACTAACTTTAAGCGCTTCTGAAAAATTGAAACTAGGAGAAAAAGGTCCGAACGAATCAACAGAAGTTGAATCAGCCTAAATGCTAGCATTGAACTGTCAAAAAGTGTAATATCCGACTAGTTCGAATGGTTCAAGTAGGATGCTATAATAGAGTGAGGAACCTCCCTTTTGTAGTGGAGGCCACCCCCTCCCCCCTACTTCTCAGCATTAAGCAAGGTGGGACGATCCATTTTTTTTTTTTAATTTTAATATTTTGGAAGATTACACGAACACAACAATTTTAGAATTCTTATAAAGATTCTTGTTTTAAAAAATTTCAGGATATGTATATATCAACTACAAATTGAAGTATGGTCAGTACTCATCTCAACTATTTTGTTAATTTGAATAAAAAGGACACAATGGAATTTTCACTATCTTGATGAAATTTCTATTTTCAAAATTCTAATATCTTTTATAAATTAAAGCTAATAAAAAACCAATGATTTTTTAATGGATGCTTAGAGAATGTTTCATAAACAACATATTAATAAAATTGAAAATAGGTACTCAACGCATAGGTACTATAATTTTACCATGAAACTTAAAATAAGATGTTTGAAAAAATCCTACAACTTTCATATATCTTATGAAAAGTTTCACATGTTATAAGGTAGTTTCATGATCTTTTTTGATGTCATGATCCAATTTTCGAAGCATCGAATGGTGGACTCAACAAAAAAGACGAAGACAAAAGGAAAGAAAATTAAAAAAAGTAAAATAAAATAAAAGATAAAATTTTGATAAAACTTTAATTGAAATAAATACAAGCTAACACCATAATTAAATAAAAAAATAATATCCAAAAGGATAACGTTCACCAAAAAAGAAAAAAATAACAAAAGACTCAGATACAAAAATGAATTGATGTTCTGGAACGACTCTCTCCGTGACTATACAGCTCTCAGACTCTCCTCCACCTCAACCAACAGCGTGTGAGACCTGAACATAAAGAAGAGAAAGGGGTGAACATACAAATATACTCTCTAACCAACCTATTTGTAGGCTCTTATCTTAGCCTTGACCTAGAAAAAGATCACAAACTTGACACTAGGCTCAAAGGGTGTTATTCTTGTTGTGTATAGTCTAGTTTAACCTACGCAACGGTAACCGATATCCGAAGTTAACGTGGAACTTTAACGAATTCTCCCTATCAAATTGACATAATGAGTGCTAGCCTACTCATCATCCATAGATGGTAGTCGGTAAACCCATCCCACCGGCCATGTAATAGTCCTAAGGTTGTGGGTGCTACCCCTATTACAGGGCAGGGAAGGTCCATTGACTACCAACCTGATTAAAGCCATCACATAGGCAGATTCACCGGGTAAATTCTAACAACAATGCCCTTAAATTGGACAAATCAACCTTGCCCCCACACAATGTATTGTAATTTTCCCCCACACACTACATTGATTGAGTGGGCCTGGATAGACATGCAAGGAAAAGAAAAAATAAAAAAAATATGGGAAAAGTAGAAAGAACTAGGGTTTTAAGAAGAAGAATTAGAAGAGAGGAAAACGTTAAATCTCGCATATGGATTACCGATTGACCAAGGATTTCTCTATTGAACTACTTAGAGAATCAAGGAGGAGCAGTTTGGGTTGTTCGATTCTATCGAGAAACTGGCACGAATACGAGGTAAGTCCATGGTTCTTTTATTTCGGGATTCCACCATAGATCTGAGATTTTTTTTTTAATTTTTTTTTTTAATTTGGTTCTTAAGACTCAACAAAATTATCTTAGGTGTGGATTCTTGCAAATTACGTATTGAAACATGGTAAAAAACCGCATCGAAAGTCAAAATAGAGAAGCGTTCGACTTTAGTAAATAACTAGATTTTTCTTAATGTCAAATAAAGTGAGTTGAAATAAATACAAGAAAAATATATATGGATAGGTAGACATGAGGTCTTGAATTTTTGCGAAAGAAGCGAGTCCATTTGAGGGATTGAAAGTTACAAAAATTTGAAATAAATACATTGATATGCGAAACTTAACGTAATTTGGAAAATGAAAATGTTGTAGGACGGTGAACACACGACGGCCAGCGAGAGGAAAAACGCGTCGCTCGCTTGCTACCCAAACTGTCGACCCAAAATCGACCTGCATGTCGTGAAGTGATCCGACGACCCACAGTCCAACTCGACGTTTACCACCAACCCCTACACGCAACATGTCGCACCCACAAAAGTCAAAGGGTAAGTTTACATATACTAGTACTCTTAGGGTATCTCTGCCCATGTGCTACTTGCATTGACTGAGCATGCGCCCTATGCGTGGAGGGCACACGTGAGAATCCTAATTTTTGGCATTTCGTTCCTGATGGTTAGTTTTTTTGTCCAAGTTTGAATGTAATCCTATTTTACTATAAATTAGGTGCCTACAAAAGGAATTCATAATTTTTTGGGTCCTATACATCTAGAAATTGAGCTCGGGGAGAAGGCACATGACAAAAAAAGTAAGTAACCACACAGAATTAGGAAGTAATACTTTTTGGCTGCACTACACAGAATTAGGAAGTAATACTTTTTGGCTGCACTTGGTGATGCATGAATGCTAATGAAAATTACTCCTAAGTGGCTAGATCTGAAACACCTTGTACTTAGGAAATTAATAGCACATGTGATGGACTTGCTACTCGATGGAATTTCAAATTTTTATTTTTTTATTTTTATCTATAATGTTATACTACTGCTTATATTCAATCATGCTATGTTAGCGAACGGGCGCTCTAGATCCTTGATGGATGTTATTTCCCCGTTGAGTTTGTATGATTGTATGCATAGTTAAACATACATAAACCCCTGCTAATTGATTGTGTGAACCTATTCTATGAATAATAAGAAGTATTGTTCGAGTTCAGTGTAGGGTGCATTTTAATAGTGATTGAGTTCAGTGGCACCGTGAGGGACGATTGGAGGGTGAGACTCTTGAACCCAAATTGCTACAGATTCGACAATTCACGTTTGAATAAATTTGGAAGCTAGAGCCCCTATCAAAACCACCCAACCACCCCTAATATTGTGAGAACCACCTCAAAACCTCAAGTTGAACAAAAGAGATTCCTTAGTTGACAAGAGTTGGAATAGCTTTGAGGACCTTCCACTTCTCTTTCTACTATTTTGCATTATCGTCAAGCTAGGTGGTACACTTGATAGGGTCGTGTTACTTTGTGGTAGACTGACTACTATGCATGTTAGATCCATCTTATGGTAGGATGTTTAATCATGCGGGTAGGTCAAGGTTGTCTGCATGGTGGGTCCTTTCTATGGGAGGATGTTGACCACGCAAGTAACTTGTTCGAGCTAACTTGTACCGACTGTTTGCAGCCCCAATCCTTAGGTGACTTCATGGCCTATGGGATGGGTTTGCCAACTAACTTTCCTGTGGACGACGAGTAGGTTAGTGCTCACCATGATGTGTCCTACCTTGGTATAGAGTTATATGAGGTAACGCCTTATACTCAGATGCCGAAAACTACTACGAGGGTTAGGTTCTTCTACCTAGAACTGTGTACTGAGAGTACTAAGACTCTATGATCTAGAGCATAATGGGTGGTTCTCTCCTAAGACTTGGATGCGATAGAGCCTACAAGCAGACATATATATCATGTCATGTAACACATCATAACCTTCGACATATTGTATAGTTCGATATGTTATATCATTCAACATATCATATCATAGACATATATCATATCATAGACATGTCATATCATAAACATCTCACACATATCAAACATATGACACTGTAAAGTGACTGAGCACGTGTCATCTTACATAATACAGACTTCTAACTATGCCTATTGTAAGACAACTTACTTGGATGACCTTGGTTGACGTTCTATCTAATACTCGAATACGCTTGATTTCATCCCTCAAAGTTTGTTTCAAGTATCGTAGAGATGTTTCACCCTATTAGAACATTCACCTTTGTTTCATCAGAAAATTCTTGTTTCCTAACTTAATTTAACTTCAATGGAGAAATTGAACATTGTATTCACCTTAATTTCCCTTAAATAAGATCAAATTCAACTTTGAGAGGGTCAAAAACATTGAAATTGTTCTTAAAACGTCTAACCCAAATTAAATGACTTTTTTTTAGCTGTTAGAGACTAGCGAAATCGAGCCGAGTGAGCCAGTGGCTGGGGACAAGACGTGTCAGTAGTGAGCCAGTGCGTACAGGTTGTGATTTGGCTAGAAACGCAGACTTCAGATTAGAAAAGTAGAGAGTAGGTTAAGTCATTATCAACAAAAAGATCCTTATAGGGTAAGTTTAATTGGGTTGATTTCAACACAATTGTTGATCTAGACACAGAAAACCCTTATTACTTTTCTATTTTGAGATTGGAGGGCAATTCTTTTGTAATTGTTGAGCTAAAATGTATATTGATGATAATAAAAATAAAACATGATATACCTATATATATATAATTTTTTTTTTTGGAAAGATACAAGTTGTAAGGACCGGGCTGACTCGATGACTTCATAAAAGACGGAACAAATTTTAACGAAATAAAACAAGAAAATTTAAAACATAATATACATTATATCAAAATAAAGTTCATACATAAGTTTTTAAAACACAACCCAACCATTAAGACACAAAATACAGAATGGACATAAAATATTTTAAAATAAAAAGGTTGAGGACGACGGGTGAAACTTGTCTACGACACCTACTCTAGAGTCTGTTCCCGACCTCGAAAAGCTCCTTATTATCTGAAAAATATGAAAAATAAGGAATGAGTACAAAGACTCAATAAGTAGGCTCTTAATCGTGTTATTGATATGCTAGAGTATCACACTCTTTCTTTTCTTTTTCTGATTCTTGTTGGAAGTACTTAGGCTCTTTAGTTCTTATCCTTGATTCGTGGGTTGATATCATGATCTATCCAGAGAAGCTTGGTCCTCGGATCCTTAAACCTTAGTTCTAATCTAAGGGCCTTAGTACTATGGTTCTTAGTTTTTGGTTCTTCGTCTTGGAACTTAGATCTTGATCCATGTTATAGCTATTGATCTTTGTCTTGTTCTTGGTACTTTCTAGGTTCTTGTTCTGCTCTTGGTTCGTTCTCCAAGACAATATCCCTAAGATTTACAGTACTAGTCATGAACCTGACAACCTTTTTCCAAGGTTTCATGCACTCCAAGGGACAGAATTTCATAATATTTGGTGCTTATCTAGTTCATGAACCGAAGGTAAATTACCTTAGGAGTATTATGGTCATTTTACACAATTTCTTGGTTTACTTACTTAACCTTATCCAGTGACCACTATCCTATGCATGTGCCACGGTCTGTACTTGCAATGTCGTCATCAATCGTATAGAGGTGTCTTGCCTTTACCTGAAATAAATATAGCACACGACTTTAGAATTTTAAGAAATGCTTAGTAAGTGACCCCACTATTGGAGTCTGGTAATGCTAACACATGTAACCCATGATTAGATGTGTAGTACTTTCCTACACACGACCCACATGTGCAAACGTGAGTCTCCAAACAGTTCAAAACCCTTGGACCCATCATAGTCAGGCTAGTTGTTCGTAACCAATTATTTGGAGGTTAGTAGACCTCCAAGTATCATACGAGGCATGATCATGATGATGATCGTCATCATCGTAGTGTACGCGTCCATACTCATCATCATAAATGGGAAAGTAACCCGATGTATATGACTAGAATATGCATGAGATTCCTATAGTTTTCATTTTTAAATTATTTTATGACAAAACCCTATACATCATTCACACATTACCGTAGGTAACATGCATGCATTAGTCTTCATACGTCCATCATCATTAACATCGATTGGGGTTGTGTCTTAGAAAAATCATCTTCATAATACATCGTGGCATCTAATAAATCTACATCAACTTAATATGGAATATCATCATATTAAGTCATCTCAGCAACTTATATCATCATGTTATGATGTATCATCATCATCATCATGTCATCTACCATGTCATCGTCATGTTATCATCTCATATCATCATATACATCATCACATCATCATATAATAACATCACACTATTATAGAACATCAATACATTATCATATAACAATATCTGCTAGCCGTGGATTTGAGTTGTTACACACTCGTTCCCATAAACTAGGTGTCCTTTAACACAGCTTAAGTCAATCAACAACTAAATGTGGAAACATCTATCAATGAAACACTAAAATTCTCAATTTGCCCCATGACTAACTTCTCCACCCTTCTCGTCACTCCCGTGTCATAGCCTTGCTTGAAAATCAATTTAAAAAAAAGGATGAGTATTAAAATACACAATAACAAACTTTACTATTGAGATCAGACACATAAACCATCACATGACAATCAAACAAAATTGAGGGATCTTAGTGGTTAATTACCCAAAACTCACCGTGCGTAATTTTTACCACATGAAAATCAACATCTACCTTTACTTCTTAAAATGACTATCAATGACTGGTTACCGGAAAACACCCTTAGCGTGTAACCCTCACCTTGTTAATCATTTTCTGCATTCACCTCGTAGAGTGACCATTAGTGCCTGGTTATCCGATACACACAGCATGTAACCTTACCACATGAAAATCAACATCCATCCTAACTCCTTAGAATGATTATCAATGGTTGGTTACCTGAAACACATAGCATGTAACCCTAACCTTGATAACCATTTTCTTAAACCACCTTGTAGAGTGACCATTAGTGGATGATTACCAAAAACACACCGTGTATAACCCTAACCAGAACCTCCTTAATCATCAAAGGTAACATGCATGCATTATGTCCCAAACTGTTTATTTTCATGAGCAACCATACAATATGTTACACAACACTCAGCCATACAATAACAAACATGTTCAACCCTTTTAGAAAAACAAAATAGTTAAGTTTCAATAGGAAGACCTCTTACTTGGAGAGCTTCTTTTCTAATCGTCCCTATAGATACTGATCCAACTTTGACTTAGAACGAGCCTACATTGAAACACCCAAGTTGAACCAACCCAACTTGATGTGATACAACGACTCCTACAAATCATAGGGTTTTTATTGCTTACCTTCTTCCTACATAGAGGTTGGGTCAAATCCGAACTATTCAGAAAAGAACACATTGTAACTTCGTTGGTTGGCGCATTGTACTTAAATATTAATTTGACATTTCAAATTAAATGTATTTTCTCCTTTTATATTTAATATATCTAATATATTAAATATCAATTTGAACTCTTCAAATTTTCTTCCAAATAAATTGAACCTTTTAGCGTTACTATGAGCTAGCAAGGGGACGTTATGAACTTACAGATTATAAGCTCCAATGATATAAAATTAATTAATTAAACACTTTAATTAATCAATTTCTATTCATTAACTATAGGTCACTCCACTATAGACCTAGAGTTGCACTCTTATGCACTGTAGGACAAGTTATGTCCATTGATATAACCTTACAAGCAAGTCTATCCTTCATGAGTTGTTCATAATTACAGTTGGGTCAAAAGTCCGTTTTACCCCTGTAATTCCATCTTTCACCTTATCCATGATGGTGTTAATATAACACATGTGGAAGCAATTTGGATCTTAGGCACTTTTAGAACATCAATTATTATAAATAACTAGCATGTTCATAAGTATTAAAACTTAATGAGTTTAAATACTAACCTTTTGTAGTTCAAACTCCTTTTGCCTCACGAACCGGTTTCGAACCACCACTAGTGTCTTCTCCACTATCCTCCGGCCTTAGAACGGGATTGTGGAATCCGGTGAGTGACTAAACTTGGGAGGGATTTTGTATATGTGAAGCGAGTGTTTGTGAGAGGTTTTTCTCAAGGTTTTTCACCTAGATAAAGAAGACCTCCCATGTATCATGATCACTCTATTTAAAGAGTCATGTTTGCATGTTCATACAAATTTGAGATCACCAAATTTTGACACTTAAAATTCCACTCAAATGTTTGGGATTATGTGGCAAGCATGCATGTTTGAGTTAACCAAATTTTGACACTCAAAATTCCACTCAAACTTGGGGTTTATTTGGCAAACATGCAAGTTTGGTTAAACCAAATTTTGACACCTCAAAATTCCACTAACATGGATTTTTCCATTAGATGAAGTCAACATTTTGACTTTCTTCATTTTAATTCAACAATTAATTTGAATAATGAATTTCAAATTAAAGTAACATTAAATGATTAATTAAACTATTTAATTAATATTTAATATTGATTCAAATACCAATCCCAATCAATTCCGACACATAATTGATTAGATATTTAAATCTTATTTAAATATCTCAGATTCTCTCTTTTTGTTTAATTCGTAAATAAAACAAAATTGCGGTTAAATATATCGACGCATATTCCCTAATTTGAATTCGAACACTTTGAACTCACTCATCACACTGTTCTATGGTTTAGTCCGATATGAGCTAGTAGAGGGACCTAATGGACCTATAGATCATGGGCTCCAACGATCCAAGATTAACCAGTTAAACTCATTAACCTGGTTAACCAACATTCGTTAACTACTAGGACACTCCACTATAGCCTAGTAGTTGCACTCCCCTCACTAGAGATATATTTCTGTTCATCTAATATAACCATGATTAGTAAGTCGATCCTTCACAGGTTGTTCGTAACTAGAGCTGGGTCAATTTACCGTTTTACCCCTGAAGTTACTTCTTGTTCCTTATGTCTCACTAATCCTCTAATGAACAATTGGTTTGTGGTCCAACCAGTGAACCGAATCCTTCTCAGGCCAATGAGAGGGGGGGCCCCTTGTTCAAGACCTGGAGTCAGTGCTTAAGGGAACTACCTTTTTTCTATCCCTAAAAGCGGGTAGGAGTGAATTCCGTCTTGCACCCCACGTCCCCAGCCATTCACCCAGTCTTACCCCTGAAATGGGAGGCCTATTGAGTCGGCGAACTAGAGCCACTCTCACCCATGCAAATCTAAGGATAATTCCGAATAAACAGGAGTTCATGGTTAGCTCAGGATTAAAACCGAGTTACCTAGGTTATCGAATGAAAAGAAAATCAGTCTCAACAGTAAACGACATTTTAAAGTGAGAGTGGTTTTCTTCATGGTCCGATCTTATGCAATACTCATTGCATAGGACGCCCCCACTCACATGTCTCCACATGTACAATTTAGTGATCACATTGTTTATATTATATACAAAAGTGGGCCGCAATCATAGTGTCCCCAGAATAAGGTACTCAGTCTTATCCTTATACTATAGATCATTTTGACTATATACTTGAACTTGATCCACTCTTATGTCTCTACATATAGTTCAAGTAATCATACTATAGCAAGAGTGTTCTTAGTTTATTGGATTTAGATTAATGATCGTAAAGTTTACTTTATTCAATAACCATTTTTACTGAATAAACAATAATAATAACTTTATTGAAAATAGAATATGTTTTTTTGTTTACAAACTATGAGTTTTAGGACATGAAACTCAACAAACTCCCACTTGAACTAAAACTCTAGTAGGGTTTTATAACGTTGAGTAGAGAGATAACAATAAACTAGGGCATCACATACTCATGCCTTTTCTCCCACTTGTCCTAGATTACATAACTCGTAGTCCTAGACTCACTAGGTGCCCTTCAAACACTTTCGCCGTGAGGGGCTTTGTAAATGGATCAGCAATGTTGTGCTCTGAAGCTATCTGTGTGATGATCACATTTCCTCGTTGCACAATCTCCCTTATGAGATGATATTTGCGCTCAATAAGTTTGCCTCGCTTATGGCTTTTTGGTTCTTTTGAATTTGCAACTGCTCCACTATTATCACAATAAAGAGTGACGGGAAGATGCATATTTGGAACGACTTCCAAATCAGTTAAGAACTTCCTAAGCCATACAGATTCTTTCGCTGCTTCATAAGCAGCAACATACTCAACCTCCATGGTGGAATCAACAATGCAACCTTGCTTTATGCTTCTCCATATTATTGCTCCTCCGTTCAGAGTGAAGACAGATCCTGATGTCGATTTCCTTGAATCTACATCGGTCTAAAAATCTGAGTCAGTGTACCCTGTAAGGATCAGATCCTTAGAACCGTACATTAGCATATAGTCCCACGTTCTCCTAAGATACTTGAGGATATTCTTAACGACAGTCTAATGAGCACGTCCCGGATTGGGCTGATATCTGCTGACAATTCTCACAGCATAGCATATGTCGGGTTGGGTACATAGCATGGCATACATCAGACTACCGACTGCTGATGCATAGGGAATGTGTTTCATATCCTCAACTTCTTGAGGTGTCTTAGGACTTTGTTCCTTCGACAAATGAACTCCATGCCTGAAAGGTAATAATCCTTTCATGGAGTCCTACATCTTATATCGAATCAACATTTTGTCGATGTACGATGCTTGAGACAATGCTAGTGTTTTGTTCTTGCGATTCCGAACAATTTGGATTCCAAGAACAAACTGAGTCTCTCCCAAATCTTTCATTTGGAATTGTGTCGCTAGCCAATGCTTAATGTCAGTCAGAAATCCCACATCATTTCCAATGAGTAGGATATCGTCAACGTATA
>NW_019268555.1:182716-183304 GCF_002738365.1 Cucurbita moschata | reverse complement strand
CAGTGCTTAAGGGAACTACCTTTTTTCTATCCCTAAAAGCGGGTAGGAGTGAATTCCGTCTTGCACCCCACGTCCCCAGCCATTCACCCAGTCTTACCCCTGAAATGGGAGGCCTATTGAGTCGGCGAACTAGAGCCACTCTCACCCATGCAAATCTAAGGATAATTCCGAATAAACAGGAGTTCATGGTTAGCTCAGGATTAAAACCGAGTTACCTAGGTTATCGAATGAAAAGAAAATCAGTCTCAACAGTAAACGACATTTTAAAGTGAGAGTGGTTTTCTTCATGGTCCGATCTTATGCAATACTCATTGCATAGGACGCCCCCACTCACATGTCTCCACATGTACAATTTAGTGATCACATTGTTTATATTATATACAAAAGTGGGCCGCAATCATAGTGTCCCCAGAATAAGGTACTCAGTCTTATCCTTATACTATAGATCATTTTGACTATATACTTGAACTTGATCCACTCTTATGTCTCTACATATAGTTCAAGTAATCATACTATAGCAAGAGTGTTCTTAGTTTATTGGATTTAGATTAATGATCGTAAAGTTTACTTTATTCAATAACCATTTTT
>NW_019268555.1:175955-182373 GCF_002738365.1 Cucurbita moschata | reverse complement strand
TTGGTTCTTTTGAATTTGCAACTGCTCCACTATTATCACAATAAAGAGTGACGGGAAGATGCATATTTGGAACGACTTCCAAATCAGTTAAGAACTTCCTAAGCCATACAGATTCTTTCGCTGCTTCATAAGCAGCAACATACTCAACCTCCATGGTGGAATCAACAATGCAACCTTGCTTTATGCTTCTCCATATTATTGCTCCTCCGTTCAGAGTGAAGACAGATCCTGATGTCGATTTCCTTGAATCTACATCGGTCTAAAAATCTGAGTCAGTGTACCCTGTAAGGATCAGATCCTTAGAACCGTACATTAGCATATAGTCCCACGTTCTCCTAAGATACTTGAGGATATTCTTAACGACAGTCTAATGAGCACGTCCCGGATTGGGCTGATATCTGCTGACAATTCTCACAGCATAGCATATGTCGGGTTGGGTACATAGCATGGCATACATCAGACTACCGACTGCTGATGCATAGGGAATGTGTTTCATATCCTCAACTTCTTGAGGTGTCTTAGGACTTTGTTCCTTCGACAAATGAACTCCATGCCTGAAAGGTAATAATCCTTTCATGGAGTCCTACATCTTATATCGAATCAACATTTTGTCGATGTACGATGCTTGAGACAATGCTAGTGTTTTGTTCTTGCGATTCCGAACAATTTGGATTCCAAGAACAAACTGAGTCTCTCCCAAATCTTTCATTTGGAATTGTGTCGCTAGCCAATGCTTAATGTCAGTCAGAAATCCCACATCATTTCCAATGAGTAGGATATCGTCAACGTATAACACCAGGAAAGCTATTGTAGAGTTGACTATCCTTTTATAAACACAAGGTTCGTCAACATTCTATTTAAAGCCATAAGATTTGATCGCAGTATCAAACTTTATATTCCAGGATCGAGATGCTTGCTTCAACCCATAAATGGATCTTTTAAGCTTACAAACCCTTTGCTCATGATCCTGTTCAATGAACCCCTCTAGTTGAGCCATATAAATACTCTCTTCAAGATTGCAGTTTAGAAAGGCCGTCTTAACATCCATTTGCCAAATTTCATAATCATAAAATGTGGCAATAGACAAGAGTATTCTAATTGATTTAAGCATAGCAACAAGAGAGAAGGTTTCTTCATAGTCCACCCCCTCTCTTTAGGTATAACCCTTTGCTACTAGTCGTGTTTAAAGGTATGTACCTTACCGGTTTGGTCTCGTTTCCTCTTATAGATCCATTTGCAACCAATAGGTTTTACCCCATCTGGTTGATCTACAAGTTCCCAGACTGAATTGAAGTACATTGACTCCATTTCAAGATTCATGGCTTTAATCCACTGATCTCTATCTTCATCATTCATTGCCTGTTTATAGGTCAATGGATCCTCAACGCCATCATCAGGTATGATGACTTGAGTTTCTACCAAACCCAAGTAACGATCGGGTTGAGTTATAACCCTCCCACTACGTCGAGACATTCTCAACTCTTGAGAAGGATGTGATTGACCAGAAGTGTCAGCTCCATCAACAACTCTGGTTGAAGGACCAGCTTGATCAACAACTCTTGTTGTTTTATCAGTAGCTTCTTTAGAAATCTCACTTAATACTAGTTTGCTACGAGGTTGATGATTTCTTACATGGTCTTCCTCTAAGAATATAGCGTTCGTTGATACAAACACTCTATTTTCTTGAGGATCATAAAACAAACCACCTTTCGTCTCTTTGGGGTATCCTACGAATAGACATAATTTTGAACGACGTTCTAATTTCTTGGGATTTTGCAACAACACATGTGCTGGACATCCCCAAATTCTAAAGTGACGTAAACTACCTTTACGCCCTTTCCATAACTCATAAGGTGTTTCTGAAACACTCTTAGTAGGAACCATGTTCAAAATGTATGTAGCAGTCTCCACGGCATATCCCCAAAACGGATCGGGTAATTGAGCGAAACTCATCATAGACCGAACCATGTCTAATAGAGTTTTATTTCTCCTTTCTGATACACCATTTTGTTGAGGCATACCAGGGGCTGAGAGTTCAGACCTTATTCCATGTTCTATCATATAGTTCTGAAATCTTAAGTCCATGTACTCTCCTCCTCGATGTGATCGAAGTGTTTTAATAGTTGTACCTAATAAATTCTCAACCTCAGTCTTATACTCTCTTAATTTTTCAAGAGCTTCGAACTTGTGATGCATTAGGTAAAGATAGCCATACCTTGAATAATCATCAATAAAACTAATGAAATATTTATACCCTCCTCGTGCTTTGACATTCATTGGACCACAGAGATCTATATGCACGAGTTCTAAGGTTTCTTTGGCTCTATAATCTTTTTCGAAAAATGATCGTTTAGTCATTTTACCCTCAAGACAAGACTCAAAAGGAGGTAAAGAATTGTCTTCTAACTTATTTAGAAGTCCTCTTTTAACCAATCTCTCAATCCTATTGAGATTAATGTGGCCTAGTCTTAAGTGCCAAAGATAGGTATTAGGAGAAATCTTTTGTCATTTATTTTGAGTTTCAGCTGTTTTAAACATCTCAGTATTTAAAATAGCTTTTGTTTCACTCGGTTTTAACATATATAAGTTGTTTTCTAGTTTTGCAGAACAAATATGTATACCTCTTTTGCAAATAAACACTTCATTGATATCAAAAGATACTTTATACAATTGTTCTAATAAACAAGAGATAGATATTAGATTTCTTTTCATTTCAGGAACAAAAAGTACATTATCTAATATAATGAATCTATCTCCAAAAAACAACTTTAAATTTCCTACTTTTCTTGCTGAGACAACCTCTCCTGTTCCAACCCTAAGTGTTATCTCGCCGTCCGCAAGCATTCTCTAGGAGCTAGTTTCCTGGTAAAAAGAACAAATATGATTAGTCGCCTCTGAATCTAGTATCCAAGTTGAGTTTTCATACTCTACTAAACATATTTCTACAACGAGTAAATCATATTTACCTTGTTGTGTCTTTTCAGCTTTCTTCTCTACAAGGTATTTTGGGCAATTTCTCTTCCAGTGCCCGTTTTCGTTGTAATGGAACATTTTCCTTTATCTGCTTTTTGAACCTTGTTCTTGCGGTTAGTAGGAATCTTATTTTTCCCTTTTCCCTTCTTCTTCATCAAAACACTTTTAGAAATTGAAGGTCCAGACTTATTTTTGGAGGACGATCCTCGTTCTAATTTCTTGGAGATAGCAACATTTGCTTCTCCTGTTTGTCCCTTGTTCATTAAGAGGGACTGATAAGTCTGTAGCTCATTGAAAAGAGCAGTCAAGTTATATTCTATTTTGTTCATTACCACATTGGTGCAGAATTGGAAGAAGCTCTTCGGAAGAGACATCATGATAAAACTGACTTGACTCTTCTCATCTATGACAGCTTCATTTTCTTCTGCCACATTGAAATGGACCATCATGTCTAGGACATGTTCTCTAACTGAGGTCCCTTCTTTCATACGGCAGTTGTAAATGTATTTTATGGCTTCATGTCTAAGGGAGAAGGACGGTTGTCCAAACATCCCTTTTAGAGATTCCATAATCTCTTTTGCAGTACCCATAACATCGTGTTTCTTAGCCAAAACATCTGATATGCTGGCTAGAATGTACACTCGGGCTTTATCATTTGCCTTTATCCATCTGTCATACGCATCCCGAACTGTTCGGTTTGCATTTGAGCTGGGTTTGGAGGACACTCCTCAATTAAAACAAACTTTAAATCATCAATGACCAGTATTGTGTTTAGGTTTGATTTTCAAGTTGTGTAGTTGTCGCCGTTTAATTTCTCAAAAGCAAGTAATTGTACTATTGAGTTTGTCATGCTGTGATATAAAGAAAACTCTATTAGTGATTTGACTTAATCCTGTTTAATCCAATCAGTTTTAGCAAATGTAATAATGTACCCAAATCATTATTAATTTGCAACGATACTTTAGTGAGTTAAAGCAACTGCTACCGAGGGGCAGTCAATCACTCATTCACTAAACCAAGACATTCTTAACTTAAACACTAATTCCAGAATAACTCTTGTTCCTATAGTGTTTTAGTTATCGCTATTTTGGTCAAGAATATACTAACTCTTAGTAATTCTTCGCAAGTGTGACCCACCAATTTCAGACCTCAAAAATCGGTCCCAACAACGCTATCGAATGAAAAAGCCAAAGTTGGGAATGGACCTAAGAAATCCTATCCATTTCTGGAGTTTGTGTTGTTCCGACTCCCATGTTACGACCCTCCGAATGGGTAGTTGCTCTAGGGCAACTTTCAGGCCGAACATGGAAATCTCAGGTGCAACCTAGTGGTGGAGACCATAGGACGTGTTGACTTCCTTCTCCCACTTATTATAAATACTTTCTCAATTCACCTTGTTATTGACTCATGCAAATACCTTCCGAATGGAGGATGCTCCTAGGGCGACACGAGGTCGAGCATGAATCTCACTGTATGAATTTTACAGAGAGCGTGAAGAGAAAACGATGTATCTTATACACCTTTTTCCTCCCACTAAGTATTTTAGATGGTTGGGTATACTCATTACTTAAGTATATTCCAGCTAATTAAATAAAACTTAAGTCTAGGTGATTTTTCTAAATCTTACATCACTTAAGCATGCTCATAAAACTGGGCTAACTAAGCTCAAGTACTGGTCCGATCTCCAGGTAGTAGGTGTTCCGTAAACCATCAACTTAAGTACCTTCAGCCTTAGACAAGATCGTGCCAGGTGAGCTTTCTCGTAACCGCAATTTTATAAGACATCGACCTATTTTAACTGTTAAAATTGATCGTGCTTGGTTCTTAACCCTTAGTGAGCATGCACTTATCTTTATTATAGATTTTAACGTCTATCTCATTTTATGATGTTGAAAATAACCTATAACATGCATCTAACATGCTTTATATAACAATTTATATAATCATCCATTCCATGCAATAATATAACAATTTATATCTATCACTCATGGAACCCTAAGACATGCATACTATAACACTTATAACATACTTGGAATGCATGAAACATGCTTAGCCTATGGTGGGATTTTAAATCTATATGACATACTTTATGCATATACATTTTCTATTTAATTAAAACATACATTCATAATGCATAATTAATTAAACACACTAAAGTGGGTTGGTTTTGGCATTTTAAAGCAAGCAATTAACTAAATTATTACATTAATAATTAAAAATAACTTGAGCCGCTCCCGAGGATCACGAACTGGGCGAACCAACCCTTAAAAACGTTGAATCGATCCCCAACGACAGAAAAAACACCCGAACCGCCTCTTCCATCTTCTTCAGTTCAGCTTGCTATCTCTTCCATTTTCGATCAATTACAACCTAAAATGGACTCTATGACTCCATAAAAATTACAGACCTTTCTTCATTCATTAAAGCCCATACACATTAGGCTTATTACAATAATTGTGTCAAATGGAAGCATAAAAAAAAGGCCAAAACCAAAACCATCCACTCTAAGCAACCACAAATTTCATTCATGAAATGGTACCCACCATGATCAAATTAATGTAAATAAAGTGCCTAAAACTTGCTCTGATACCAATTGATGGTGTTAATATAACACATGCGGAAGCAATTTGGATCTTAGGCACTTTTAGAACATCAATTATTGTAAATAACTAGCATGTTCATAAGTATTAAAACTTAATGAGTTTAAATACTTACCTTTTGTAGTTCAAACTCCTTTCGCCTCACGAACCGGTTTCGAACCACCAACTAGTGTCTTCTCCACTATCCTCCGGCCTTAGAACGGGATTGTGGAATCCGGTGAGTGACTAAACTTGGGAGGGATTTTGTATATGTGAAGAGAGTGTTTGTGAGAGGTTTTTCTCAAGGTTTTTCACCAAGATAAAGAAGACCTCCCATGTATCATGATCACTCTATTTAAAGAGTCATGTTTGCATGTTCATGCAAATTTGAGATCACCAAATTTTGACACTTAAAATTCCACTCAAATGTTTGGGATTATGTAGCAAGCATGCATGTTTGAGTTAACCAAATTTTGACACTCAAAATTCCACTCAAACTTGTGGGGTTTATTTGGCAAACATGCAAGTTTTGTTAACCAAATTTTGACACCTCAAAATTCCACTAACATGGATTTTTTCATTAGATGAAGTCAACATTTTGACTTTCTTCATTTTAATTCAACAATTAATTTGAATAATGAATTTCAAATTAAAGTAACATTAAATGATTAATTAAACTATTTAATTAATATTTAATATTGATTCAAATGTCAATCCCAATCAATTCCGATACATAATTGATTAAGATATTTAAATCTTATTTAAATATCTCAGATTCTCTCTTTTTGTTTAATTCGTAAATAAAACAAAATTGCGGTTAAATATATCGACGCATATTCCCTAATTTGAATTCGAACACTTTGAAC